>NW_028301607.1:13878787-14030303 GCF_987345545.1 Pholcus phalangioides
TCAGCGCAATACCATTTACGGCAAAGGTGATCAACGCTTTAAAGAGTGCGGGCCACTTCATTGGTATGAAAACGTGTCGTGGGCCACATAAGCTATCTGTAAATGTTCCACGCGGGTCTCAAATGATCTGGGAATGTGCCACGGGCTACTCAAGTGATCTGGAAATGTGTTGCGGGACACTTAAAGGGTCTGAGAATATGCCACGGGACATTTAAAGGGTCTGAGAATATGCCACGGGACATTTAAAGGGTCTGAGAATATGCCACGGGACACTTAAGTGATTGTAATGTACCGCGGGTCACTTAAGTAGTTTGGGAATGTGTTGTGGGTCACTCAAGACAGGATTCATACTGGCGCAATATGGCAAACGCTTGTCGTATCGCACCAGTGTGAACCCGGAATAAGTGATCTTGGAATGAATTGCGTGGCACAAAAGTGGTCTGGGAATGCGCCGCGGGTCAATTAGGTAATCTGGAAATGTGTGCCGCGACTTAAGTGAGGTAAGAATATGCCGCGAATCACTTAAGTGATCTAGAACAGTCATTTTATTTCATTACTTCTTTCTGTGAAGGGCTACACTGTGGTGTCAGCTATTGACCAAAGTTGTAACGATTCTCACATGCCAGCTCATTCGTAATTCAAGGACTGTTCATTAGACGAACTACCTGTTTCTCGATATTTCTCTACCTCCTACTGTGTCCGAGAGGTAGTTTTAAAGAAGTTCTTTCTGGAACGACATGTGTATAATACAGTATTCAATAATCAACCGATTACTGAGTACTGTATTTACTTTTAGTTATTACTTATTACTTTTTGTCTAGCAAAAAACTGTTCATTGAAAAGTGTGGACTTGAACATCCTGTATTTTTTCGAAGTTGCTTGGGAGGTAATAATATTTTGTGTGGTGTGAAATCTTCCTTTACTACCAGATGAAACTTTCAGAAAGTTCTATCAGTTATCTATCCAGCTGTAATGGAAAAAGCCTCAGTTAGTTCCCCCCCTTTGAACTAATTCACAGTTTTAGTCACAGTCATTAGGGCGTGGTAGGTGGCCCAATCATTTGATATCCTCAAAGAACGAAGTCACAAATGTTTGCATAATTAGGTGACAATTCGATAGCTCCAGGTGATGGAGCTTAGTCCACAAATGTGATTGTTCTTAAGGCTCGTCGTCTACATTCGCGTGCTATGCGTTGACCATGAGCAGCTATCTGAACTTCCTCATCAATGTGAACGAACGTTATGCAATACTTCATTGCGAGCTAAGTAACTTGGATGGATCGAATCGCGGTCGGCACATCAAAGAGGTACCACTAGGAATCAGTACGATGGAAGCCAAGTGTAGCGCTGCGAGCACAACTTGCTTTTGCATAGGCAGTTAAAGAAGGGGGGGGGGGGGAAGGAAAAGTTCTTATTTTTATTTTTCCTCCACACGGTCAAAGCGAGTATAGGTTTTGTTGTCCATCCCTAATAAGGGACGTCTACACACGCGCGCTATGCTTTGTCGCGCTGAGCTTTTGCATGTGAATGGGATGGCAAGTTGCAATGATTCACGAGACGCGGAACGAAAGTCCTATTTGTTGCGATGATCCGTCGACGGTCAGTACATCAAAGAAACTCGCGTTGCACCTCTTGGATAGTGAAGTCTGTGACACTGCTATCGCAACCAGTTTGTGCGTGGGTGGAGGAAAAGTGGGGGGGGGGGGAAAGGAAAGAAAAAGTCAGGTGTATTTATTATCACCTCATGGTCAAAGCGAGTGAGCATGTGCTATATAATAATAAATTATCGCTTATATATAAACGAGTTAAGAAGCAACTTCTTTACTGACAGATTTTCGGCAACAGACTTCAACAATTTAGGACCCAGTAAAATGGAAGTGCAGAACTTTTTTATTCCACGAGCCAGATACGCGGTATTTTTTGCGCTCATGTACCAGAAACTTATCTCAGAGACTGTAAGACCCCCGTATTTCACGGGACATTTCTTTAATTTTGGTCGTCCAAATTTTTTTATAATAAAAAATTACTCTTTTTTTCCCCCAGAATTTCCAAGAAGATCTGTTTGAAATACTCTTTTATTTTTGAAATCAAGAATTACGATTATTTTAATGAATTATAGATTATATTATGATAATTGTGACTGCATCATACATAATTATAATTGACAAAGTATAGCATATACGTCCTTTTGGTGAACTACACTGCATCTTAATTCATTGCGACTCGTATCATCCCTCTACTTCCCGTCACTGGCGATTTTTCAGCAATTCTACCGATAGTTGGCAAATTTACAAATTTTTGGCAGTACTTTTCTCGTTATAAATGACAACTTTACTTACCTACATTTTTTTTTTGGTTATAAATGACAACTTTACTTGTTTTTTTTCAGAATATAATAGACAATTTTGCTTCCCTTTGACAGTGTTTTTGGCGATAATTAGCGATGCCTCGTATGGATCCTGATTTCCCGTATTTTTATCGGGGAAATATGGCCAGCCTAAGTATTGTTAATTTTCGTGGGCTGAATGGAACACCTTGCCGGTTGTGCACCGCTGCAATAAAAAAGTGTCTAAAACCGGGTATCTAAAAAGAAGGAAAAAGAGATGATCAAGAATATGATTGTTCTCTTGTTATCGACTTCTACCTGCATTTCGTTTGTTATATGAATCATCAAATTATAGTTAGTACTGCAATTCGTAAAAATAAAAAAAATATCAACAAATAAAGTAGTATTCAAAAAAAAATTCGCTATTTTTCGTCAATAGAGTTTTGACAGAGTTTGCATTTTTGATCGAAATTAACGAAAATTCTGTATAAGTTGTGTATTACTCGATATTATATACTGTGTAAACTAACTACTATAAAAATATTTTTTCTAGCTCAGTCCTGCTCTAAGAATCTAAGAATCAACTGATATTTAGATTTTCTTGTGTTTCTGAGTCGTGGAGGGGGGGGGGGAAGAATTTTTCTTATATTCATTTAACGGGACCAATCAGGGAACTTGTTCTCAATTATTTGATCTTCGTAAAGTTCATTGCACATTTGAATTCTATTCAATATCGTCGTTGGATTTGGTTCAAGTACTCCATCGTGCCCTGTCTTGGACTCATTCAAGAGTCTAAGTCTTGTCAAGTCCATCATATTCATAAAGTTCAATTTAAGATTCCATACCACGAACTCAATTAAATTCGAAGCTTCCATCCATTATTCATGGCATAGTTATTCATTCAATATCGTGATTGAATATCAAATGTCATGCGCTCGTCATTGATGAGCGGCAGTATGCTCGTATGATCATGCTGCATTGATTATAGGTTATAACTAAGACTCGATAAGAATTAATCACTTTCATTTGGGAATGTTCTGTTGTGAAAATTTTCCAATGTTTAGAAATAAGTCTTGTGTGTATCGGATATACTTACACGTGTGTATCTTGATTGGAGTTTTACAAACAGTAAAAAATATTCATTCAGAATAGTTGCACGTACGAGGTGATCAAAAAGTCACTTAACATCAGACAATGTACTGAATAATGGTCTTACCGAAACTAAATAAGTACACGGATACTTTTAAATGTAGTTTTATTTAAATTAAACGAAAAAAAAAATATCACCCTAGTCACAATTCGTCACGTTATTCACATTTTCAACTCATCATCCCAATGGTCAACTTATCAACTCAACAAGTTGAACTGAGCCCAATCTCAATTCAACAGTTTCAACTATTCAACTAATCTCAGTCTCAACTTATCTTAGTTTCAAACTCTTTGTCTCTCTCTAAATCCAGCTATCTCAACTGATCCTAGTCTTAATGAAACAGTCTTAATGCAACAGCCTTAATTCAATAGTCTTAATTCAACAGTCTTAATTCAACAGTCTTAATTC
Organism: Pholcus phalangioides; assembly: GCF_987345545.1. NCBI lineage: Eukaryota > Metazoa > Arthropoda > Arachnida > Araneae > Pholcidae > Pholcus > Pholcus phalangioides. The sequence goes on from NW_028301607.1 coordinate 13,882,671, forward strand.
AATAGTCTTAATTTAACAGTCTTAATTCAATAGTCTTAATTCAACAGTCTTAATTCAATAATGTTAGTTAACTTAGTTAATCTTAGTTAAATAATTCAATAGTCTTAGTTAAATAATTCAATAGTCTTAATTCAATAATTCAATAGTCTTAATTCAATAATTCAATAGTCTTAATTCAATAATTCAATAGTCTTAATTCAATAATTCAATAGTCTTAATTCAATAATTCAATAGTCTTAATTCAATAATTCAATAGTCTTAATTCAATAATTCAATAGTCTTAATTCAATAATTCAATAGTCTTAATTCAATAATTCAATAGTCTTAATTCAATAGTCTTAATGCAACAGTCTTAATTCAATAGTCTTAATGCAACAGTCTTAATTCAATAGTCTTAATGCAACAGTCTTAATTCAATAGTCTTAATGCAACAGTCTTAATTCAATAGTCTTAATGCAACAGTCTTAATTCAATAGTCTTAATGCAACAGTCTTAATGCAACAGTCTTAATTCAATATTCTTAATTATACAGTCAAGTCAAACCTGCACAAAACTCAATGGCACGAACTGTATGACTATCGCGACGATGGTCATAACCTCTAGAAATCCAGCCGTATCGAAATTTCAGCTGATTCAGCTATGTTGACTCATTTGCTGCCCACAACAACACCACGTGGTTTCATATTTGACTACAATTACTTGACCGTTCATGCCCCTCGTGGAGAATTTCTAACGAATTGGTGCATGCCGGAACGTGTATCCTAAGCGTATGTGTGGCCCTAACGTATATATGTGTTATACTGAGGCTGCCATACGTCTTCCATGTTTCGAAGTGAAAAGGATTTTCATGTATTTTAAATATTGCGTTGAAGGTATGCCTGCTATCTGCGGAAAGGCATTCTCAAAAGCGGGGTTACCTGACGAATGAGAGCCTACACAGCATTAGCTATGTTTATACTCTTTTATTTGTTACTTTTTCACTTTTATACTCTTAATTTATTACTCTTTTTTAACTTTTTATCGATAAACTCGATCGCTCACCTTGTACGCTCGACTTTTAAAGCTCGAGACCCGTAACAGTTGTGAAGCTTGCCACAACCACCAACTGTACCCTCTTATAACTGCCTTTGTCTCTCGGGGCAATGTGTAATGGAATATCTCTGGCCTCCTGACAATTTGCCTACGAAAGACTTTCCTTTACACATTCTTTGCGGCTAGGGAAAATGGCAACCCTATTTGCCGCGTCGAGAAACATAGCACACCACCAACCTCGACTTTTAAAGCTCGAGACCCGTAACAGTTGTGAAGCTTGCCACAACCACCAACTGTACCCTCTTATAACTGCCTTTGTCTCTCGGGGGAATGTGTAATGGAATATCTCTGGCCTCCTGACAATTTGCCTACGAAAGACTTTCCTTTACACATTCTTTGCGGCTAGGGAAAATGGCAACCCTATTTGCCGCGTCGAGAAACATAGCACACCACCAACCTCGACTTTTAAAGCTCGAGACCCGTAACAGTTGCGAAGCTTGCCACAACCACCAACTGTACCCTCTTATAACTGCCTTTGTCTCTCGGGGGAATGTGTAATGGAATATCTCTGGCTCCTGACAATTTGCCTACGAAAGACTTTCCTTTACACATTCTTTGCGACTAGGGAAAATGGCAACCCTATTTGCCGCGTCGAGAAACATAGCACACCACTAACCTCGACTTTTAAAGCTCGAGACCCGTAACAGTTGTGAAGCTTGCCACAACCACCAACTGTACCCTCTTATAACAGCCTTTGTCTCTCGGGGGAATGTGTAATGGAATATCTCTGGCCTCCTGACAATTTGCCTACGAAAGACTTTCCTTTACACATTCTTTGCGGCTAGGGAAAATGGCAACCCTATTTGCCGCGTCGAGAAACATAGCACACCACCAACCTCGACTTTTAAAGCTCGAGACCCGTAACAGTTGTGAAGCTTGCCACAGCCACCAACTGTACCCTCTTATAACTGCATTTGTCTCTCGGGGGAATGTGTTATGGAATATCTCTGGCCTCCTGACAATTTGCCTACGAAAGACTTTCCTTTACACATTCTTTGCGGCTAGGGAAAATGGCAACCCTATTTGCCGCGTCGAGAAACATAGCACACCACCAACCTCGACTTTGAAAGCTCGAGACCCGTAACAGTTGTGAAGCTTGCCACAACCACCAACTGTACCCTCTTATAACTGCCTTTGTCTCTCGGGGGAATGTGTAATGGAATATCTGTGGCCTCCTGACAATTTGCCTACGAAAGACTTTCCTTTACACATTCTTTGCGGCTAGGGAAAATGGCAACCCTATTTGCCGCGTCGAGAAACATAGCACACCACCAACCTCGACTTTTAAAGCTCGAGACCCGTAACAGTTGTGAAGCTTGCCACAACCACCAACTGTACCCTCTTATAACTGCCTTTGTCTCTCGGGGCAATGTGTAATGGAATATCTCTGGCCTCCTGACAATTTGCCTACGAAAGACTTTCCTTTACACATTCTTTGCGGCTAGGGAAAATGGCAACCCTATTTGCCGCGTCGAGAAACATAGCACACCACCAACCTCGACTTTTAAAGCTCGAGACCCGTAACAGTTGTGAAGCTTGCCACAACCACCAACTGTACCCTCTTATAACTGCCTTTGTCTCTCGGGGGAATGTGTAATGGAATATCTCTGGCCTCCTGACAATTTGCCTACGAAAGACTTTCCTTTACACATTCTTTGCGGCTAGGGAAAATGGCAACCCTATTTGCCGCGTCGAGAAACATAGCACACCACCAACCTCGACTTTTAAAGCTCGAGACCCGTAACAGTTGTGAAGCTTGCCACAACCACCAACTGTACCCTCTTATAACTGCCTTTGTCTCTCGGGGGAATGTGTAATGGAATATCTCTGGCCTCCTGACAATTTGCCTACGAAAGACTTTCCTTTACACATTCTTTGCGGCTAGGGCAAATGGCAACCCTATTTGCCGCGTCGAGAAACATAGCACACCACCAACCTCGACTTTTAAAGCTCGAGACCCGTAACAGTTGTGAAGCTTGCCACAACCACCAACTGTACCCTCTTATAACTGCCTTTGTCTCTCGGGGGAATGTGTAATGGAATATCTCTGGCTCCTGACAATTTGCCTACGAAAGACTTTCCTTTACACATTCTTTGCGACTAGGGAAAATGGCAACCCTATTTGCCGCGTCGAGAAACATAGCACACCACTAACCTCGACTTTTAAAGCTCGAGACCCGTAACAGTTGTGAAGCTTGCCACAACCACCAACTGTACCCTCTTATAACTGCCTTTGTCTCTCGGGGGAATGTGTAATGGAATATCTCTGGCCTCCTGACAATTTGCCTACGAAAGACTTTCCTTTACACATTCTTTGCGGCTAGGGAAAATGGCAACCCTATTTGCCGCGTCGAGAAACATAGCACACCACCAACCTCGACTTTTAAAGCTCGAGACCCGTAACAGTTGTGAAGCTTGCCACAGCCACCAACTGTACCCTCTTATAACTGCATTTGTCTCTCGGGGGAATGTGTTATGGAATATCTCTGGCCTCCTGACAATTTGCCTACGAAAGACTTTCCTTTACACATTCTTTGCGGCTAGGGAAAATGGCAACCCTATTTGCCGCGTCGAGAAACATAGCACACCACCAACCTCGACTTTTAAAGCTCGAGACCCGTAACAGTTGTGAAGCTTGCCACAACCACCAACTGTACCCTCTTATAACTGCCTTTGTCTCTCGGGGGAATGTGTAATGGAATATCTGTGGCCTCCTGACAATTTGCCTACGAAAGACTTTCCTTTACACATTCTTTGCGGCTAGGGCAAATGGCAACCCTATTTGCCGCGTCGAGAAACATAGCACACCACCAACCTCGACTTTTAAAGCTCGAGACCCGTAACAGTTGTGAAGCTTGCCACAGCCACCAACTGTACCCTCATATAACTGCATTTGTCTCTCGGGGGAATGTGTTATGGAATATCTCTGGCCTCCTGACAATTTGCCTACGAAAGACTTTCCTTTACACATTCTTTGCGGCTAGGGAAAATGGCAACCCTATTTGCCGCGTCGAGAAACATAGCACACCACCAACCTCGACTTTTAAAGCTCGAGACCCGTAACAGTTGTGAAGCTTGCCACAACCACCAACTGTACCCTCTTATAACTACCTTTGTCTCTCGGGGGAATGTGTAATGGAATATCTCTGGCCTCCTGACAATTTGCCTACGAAAGACTTTCCTTTACACATTCTTTGCGGCTAGGGCAAATGGCAACCCTATTTGCCGCGTCGAGAAACATAGCACACCACCAACCTCGACTTTTAAAGCTCGAGACCCGTAACAGTTGTGAAGCTTGCCACAGCCACCAACTGTACCCTCTTATAACTGCATTTGTCTCTCGGGGGAATGTGTTATGGAATATCTCTGGCCTCCTGACAATTTGCCTACGAAAGACTTTCCTTTACACATTCTTTGCGGCTAGGGAAAATGGCAACCCTATTTGCCGCGTCGAGAAACATAGCACACCACCAACCTCGACTTTTAAAGCTCGAGACCCGTAACAGTTGTGAAGCTTGCCACAACCACCAACTGTACCCTCTTATAACTGCCTTTGTCTCTCGGGGAATGTGTAATGGAATATCTCTGGCCTCCTGACAATTTGCCTACGAAAGACTTTCCTTTACACATTCTTTGCGGCTAGGGCAAATGGCAACCCTATTTGCCGCGTCGAGAAACATAGCACACCACCAACCTCGACTTTTAAAGCTCGAGACCCGTAACAGTTGTGAAGCTTGCCACAGCCACCAACTGTACCCTCTTATAACTGCCTTTGTCTCTCGGGGGAATGTGTAATGGAATATCTCTGGCCTCCTGACAATTTGCCTACGAAAGACTTTCCTTTACACATTCTTTGCGGCTAGGGCAAATGGCAACCCTATTTGCCGCGTCGAGAAACATAGCACACCACCAACCTCGACTTTTAAAGCTCGAGACCCGTAACAGTTGTGAAGCTTGCCACAGCCACCAACTGTACCCTCTTATAACTGCCTTTGTCTCTCGGGGTAATGTGTAATGGAATATCTCTGGCCTCCTGACAATTTGCCTACGAAAGACTTTCCTTTACACATTCTTTGCGGCTAGGGCAAATGGCAACCCTATTTGCCGCGTCGAGAAACATAGCACACCACCAACCTCGACTTTTAAAGCTCGAGACCCGTAACAGTTGTGAAGCTTGCCACAGCCACCAACTGTACCCTCTTATAACTGCCTTTGTCTCTCGGGGGAATGTGTAATGGAATATCTCTGGCCTCCTGACAATTTGCCTACGAAAGACTTTCCTTTACACATTCTTTGCGGCTAGGGCAAATGGCAACCCTATTTGCCGCGTCGAGAAACATAGCACACCACCAACCTCGACTTTTAAAGCTCGAGACCCGTAACAGTTGTGAAGCTTGCCACAACCACCAACTGTACCCTCTTATAACTGCCTTTGTCTCTCGGGGGAATGTGTAATGGAATATCTGTGGCCTCCTGACAATTTGCCTACGAAAGACTTTCCTTTACACATTCTTTGCGGCTAGGGAAAATGGCAACCCTATTTGCCGCGTCGAGAAACATAGCACACCACCAACCTCGACTTTTAAAGCTCGAGACCCGTAACAGTTGTGAAGCTTGCCACAACCACCAACTGTACCCTCTTATAACTGCCTTTGTCTCTCGGGGCAATGTGTAATGGAATATCTCTGGCCTCCTGACAATTTGCCTACGAAAGACTTTCCTTTACACATTCTTTGCGGCTAGGGAAAATGGCAACCCTATTTGCCGCGTCGAGAAACATAGCACACCACCAACCTCGACTTTTAAAGCTCGAGACCCGTAACAGTTGTGAAGCTTGCCACAACCACCAACTGTACCCTCTTATAACTGCCTTTGTCTCTCGGGGGAATGTGTAATGGAATATCTCTGGCCTCCTGACAATTTGCCTACGAAAGACTTTCCTTTACACATTCTTTGCGGCTAGGGAAAATGGCAACCCTATTTGCCGCGTCGAGAAACATAGCACACCACCAACCTCGACTTTTAAAGCTCGAGACCCGTAACAGTTGTGAAGCTTGCCACAGCCACCAACTGTACCCTCTTATAACTGCATTTGTCTCTCGGGGGAATGTGTTATGGAATATCTCTGGCCTCCTGACAATTTGCCTACGAAAGACTTTCCTTTACACATTCTTTGCGGCTAGGGAAAATGGCAACCCTATTTGCCGCGTCGAGAAACATAGCACACCACCAACCTCGACTTTTAAAGCTCGAGACCCGTAACAGTTGTGAAGCTTGCCACAACCACCAACTGTACCCTCTTATAACTGCCTTTGTCTCTCGGGGGAATGTGTTATGGAATATCTCTGGCCTCCTGACAATTTGCCTACGAAAGACTTTCCTTTACACATTCTTTGCGGCTAGGGAAAATGGCAACCCTATTTGCCGCGTCGAGAAACATAGCACACCACCAACCTCGACTTTTAAAGCTCGAGACCCGTAACAGTTGTGAAGCTTGCCACAACCACCAACTGTACCCTCTTATAACTACCTTTGTCTCTCGGGGGAATGTGTAATGGAATATCTCTGGCCTCCTGACAATTTGCCTACGAAAGACTTTCCTTTACACATTCTTTGCGGCTAGGGCAAATGGCAACCCTATTTGCCGCGTCGAGAAACATAGCACACCACCAACCTCGACTTTTAAAGCTCGAGACCCGTAACAGTTGTGAAGCTTGCCACAGCCACCAACTGTACCCTCTTATAACTGCATTTGTCTCTCGGGGGAATGTGTTATGGAATATCTCTGGCCTCCTGACAATTTGCCTACGAAAGACTTTCCTTTACACATTCTTTGCGGCTAGGGAAAATGGCAACCCTATTTGCCGCGTCGAGAAACATAGCACACCACCAACCTCGACTTTTAAAGCTCGAGACCCGTAACAGTTGTGAAGCTTGCCACAACCACCAACTGTACCCTCTTATAACTGCCTTTGTCTCTCGGGGAATGTGTAATGGAATATCTCTGGCCTCCTGACAATTTGCCTACGAAAGACTTTCCTTTACACATTCTTTGCGGCTAGGGCAAATGGCAACCCTATTTGCCGCGTCGAGAAACATAGCACACCACCAACCTCGACTTTTAAAGCTCGAGACCCGTAACAGTTGTGAAGCTTGCCACAGCCACCAACTGTACCCTCTTATAACTGCCTTTGTCTCTCGGGGGAATGTGTAATGGAATATCTCTGGCCTCCTGACAATTTGCCTACGAAAGACTTTCCTTTACACATTCTTTGCGGCTAGGGAAAATGGCAACCCTATTTGCCGCGTCGAGAAACATAGCACACCACCAACCTCGACTTTTAAAGCTCGAGACCCGTAACAGTTGTGAAGCTTGCCACAACCACCAACTGTACCCTCTTATAACTACCTTTGTCTCTCGGGGGAATGTGTAATGGAATATCTCTGGCCTCCTGACAATTTGCCTACGAAAGACTTTCCTTTACACATTCTTTGCGGCTAGGGCAAATGGCAACCCTATTTGCCGCGTCGAGAAACATAGCACACCACCAACCTCGACTTTTAAAGCTCGAGACCCGTAACAGTTGTGAAGCTTGCCACAGCCACCAACTGTACCCTCTTATAACTGCCTTTGTCTCTCGGGGGAATGTGTAATGGAATATCTCTGGCCTCCTGACAATTTGCCTACGAAAGACTTTCCTTTACACATTCTTTGCGGCTAGGGCAAATGGCAACCCTATTTGCCGCGTCGAGAAACATAGCACACCACCAACCTCGACTTTTAAAGCTCGAGACCCGTAACAGTTGTGAAGCTTGCCACAGCCACCAACTGTACCCTCTTATAACTGCCTTTGTCTCTCGGGGGAATGTGTAATGGAATATCTCTGGCCTCCTGACAATTTGCCTACGAAAGACTTTCCTTTACACATTCTTTGCGGCTAGGGCAAATGGCAACCCTATTTGCCGCGTCGAGAAACATAGCACACCACCAACCTCGACTTTTAAAGCTCGAGACCCGTAACAGTTGTGAAGCTTGCCACAGCCACCAACTGTACCCTCTTATAACTGCCTTTGTCTCTCGGGGGAATGTGTAATGGAATATCTCTGGCTCCTGACAATTTGCCTACGAAATACTTTCCTTTACACATTCTTTGCGGCTAGGGCAAATGGCAACCCTATTTGCCGCGTCGAGAAACATAGCACACCACCAACCTCGACTTTTAAAGCTCGAGACCCGTAACAGTTGTGAAGCTTGCCACAGCCACCAACTGTACCCTCTTATAACTGCCTTTGTCTCTCGGGGGAATGTGTAATGGAATATCTCTGGCCTCCTGACAATTTGCCTACGAAAGACTTTCCTTTACACATTCTTTGCGGCTAGGGCAAATGGCAACCCTATTTGCCGCGTCGAGAAACATAGCACACCACCAACCTCGACTTTTAAAGCTCGAGACCCGTAACAGTTGTGAAGCTTGCCACAGCCACCAACTGTACCCTCTTATAACTGCCTTTGTCTCTCGGGGGAATGTGTAATGGAATATCTCTGGCTCCTGACAATTTGCCTACGAAATACTTTCCTTTACACATTCTTTGCGGCTAGGGAAAATGGCAACCCTATTTGCCGCGTCGAGAAACATAGCACACCACCAACCTCGACTTTTAAAGCTCGAGACCCGTAACAGTTGTGAAGCTTGCCACAGCCACCAACTGTACCCTCTTATAACTGCCTTTGTCTCTCGGGGGAATGTGTAATGGAATATCTCTGGCCTCCTGACAATTTGCCTACGAAAGACTTTCCTTTACACATTCTTTGCGGCTAGGGCAAATGGCAACCCTATTTGCCGCGTCGAGAAACATAGCACACCACCAACCTCGACTTTTAAAGCTCGAGACCCGTAACAGTTGTGAAGCTTGCCACAGCCACCAACTGTACCCTCTTATAACTGCCTTTGTCTCTCGGGGGAATGTGTTATGGAATATCTCTGGCCTCCTGACAATTTGCCTACGAAAGACTTTCCTTTACACATTCTTTGCGGCTAGGGAAAATGGCAACCCTATTTGCCGCGTCGAGAAACATAGCACACCACCAACCTCGACTTTTAAAGCTCGAGACCCGTAACAGTTGTGAAGCTTGCCACAACCACCAACTGTACCCTCTTATAACTACCTTTGTCTCTCGGGGGAATGTGTAATGGAATATCTCTGGCCTCCTGACAATTTGCCTACGAAAGACTTTCCTTTACACATTCTTTGCGGCTAGGGCAAATGGCAACCCTATTTGCCGCGTCGAGAAACATAGCACACCACCAACCTCGACTTTTAAAGCTCGAGACCCGTAACAGTTGTGAAGCTTGCCACAGCCACCAACTGTACCCTCTTATAACTGCATTTGTCTCTCGGGGGAATGTGTTATGGAATATCTCTGGCCTCCTGACAATTTGCCTACGAAAGACTTTCCTTTACACATTCTTTGCGGCTAGGGAAAATGGCAACCCTATTTGCCGCGTCGAGAAACATAGCACACCACCAACCTCGACTTTTAAAGCTCGATACCCGTAACAGTTGTGAAGCTTGCCACAACCACCAACTGTACCCTCTTATAACTGCCTTTGTCTCTCGGGGGAATGTGTAATGGAATATCTCTGGCCTCCTGACAATTTGCCTACGAAAGACTTTCCTTTACACATTCTTTGCGGCTAGGGCAAATGGCAACCCTATTTGCCGCGTCGAGAAACATAGCACACCACCAACCTCGACTTTTAAAGCTCGAGACCCGTAACAGTTGTGAAGCTTGCCACAACCACCAACTGTACCCTCTTATTTGTCTCTCGGGGGAATGTGTAATTGAAAGTCATGATTTGCCAGGAAGGAGTGATATTTTATCAACTTCCTTTAGGAGATTCCAAACTCAAATTAAATAATTTCGATAGAATCATCCTTTTTATAGAGAATTTTCATCCAGATTCCTTTGTTGATGGGAAGCAAACAATGTATAAGCATTTTATGATTTTCGTGTTCGTTAGTCATTGTTAAGCTCAACTGTCTCAAGAATGGATTTTTCCTCAGTGGTTGTCTTTAGAAAATATTCTTCATTCTCGTAACGCTTAGGTGATAACATGTACAAGGTGAGCGAAGTTTATCGATGGGATTTCTGGCAAGTTCGTAGATGACGTGAAACTAATGGGGGTAATCAAAGCGATAGGGAGTTGCTCCAGACAAACTTAAGCAGGATTGGAGCATGGGCAAATGAATGGAACATGACGTTTAGCTTTGGCGCCGCTCATTTTGGTTCGAACAACCCATGGTTTTCTTACGAGTTGAATGGTGTCACTATCCCGGATGCAACTAGGGTCACCGATTTGGGAATTATCATTGACGAGCGACTTAGGTTTCTGAACATTATTTAGCAGTGGTCAAAAAATCGAATTGAATGCTCGGTTTCATTTTTAAAAAAGGTCTCTTCGCGTTCTCCTAAAGTCATTCTTCCTCTTTTTCGAGGCTTAGTTCGTCCTGGACTGGGGTATGCTGTAAGTTTTGGAGACCATACCTACAGAGGGACATAGACTTGGTTGAAGGGGTGCAGAGAAGAGCTACGCGTGTCCTTATTGGTAATAAGGTTGTTAATAAATGGAATAGCTTACCCCCGAGGTAGTAAATTATAACACAATTGGCACGTTTAAAAAGAAATACGATAAACATGTTGGGGTAAATCGAGAAGCTCTACCCATACTTAGAATAAGACAACCATAAGTATTCTTTATGAGCATTGTATAATATTTCATCATGTATATATATATATATATATGAAGGAAACAGTTATTTTCCGGATATTATGCTGAGGTGAGCTTGGAAAGAAAAATCATCACGTCTCCGCCGGGACTCGAACCCAGGCCCTCTTGCATACCGGGCAGGCATGCTACCATCTACACCACTGGAGACACATGAATCTGCCTTCCTAGTGGTGTAGATGGTAGCATGCTTGCCCGGTATGCAAGAGGGCCTGGGTTCGAGTCCCGGCGGAGACGTGATGACTTTTCTTTCCAAGCTCACCTCAGCATAATATCCGGAAAATAACTGTTTCCTTGATATCTCTGGCTGAGAAAAAAGCCATCTAAATCTCTATATATATATGGTTTGTAATTGCGCATTTTTTTAATTGGGTTGTATTTTTGAATGTATAAAAACGTGAGCATCACATTAAACGAATTTAGACTATCCCCAGCCTGGTGAATGTGACTGCTCACACGGCAGTGGCTATCAAACTTTTGTCACCCACGGTTCCCTAGCCTTGATAGTTCGTTTGCGGCTCCCCAGAATAGTTGAGTAGATATTTCTACTCATAAAAGAACTACTTCAAAGCAGCGGGTAGGCGATTCTCATTTTGACTTCCATATTTATTATATGTCCTCGTTGGACATTTTGCATGTTGGGGCTTTGTTTTTGTATTTATTTGTATTTGTTTCAGTGCCACCTAATGGGTATTGTAAACATTGTAATGTTAATTGTATGTATTTTTCTCTTGGTTTTGAATAAATTCCAACGTATTTGCATGCGTGTGCGTGCTTAATCCGTTGCCATACGTTCATTATTCAGTGTAAAGTAATATCGATTTTCTAATGTTAATCACCTTTCTGAATAACTTAGAATATAATATTTTTGATATTTCCAAATTGCTGGTATATGTGTGTGGTGTATATTAGAACATCATTTCGTTTTTAAGTACGGTTATTAATGTATTTTTGAAATACCCAACCATGAATAAATCAGACTAAGCTCGGCAGTAAATAATTTTTGGAAGTACAGTTTTTGAGGAGCATAACTACTTCGGTGTGCATGTAAATACGGAACTGAAGCACTTTTCCCCTTTTTAGAAAACCAACTACACTGACGTTAATGTTATGAAGAAGTTATTTACGAGTTCAACAGAGAGATGAAATCAGTTCATTGACGCTATTTTAATGAACCTTAGAATCATCAGGATTTTTACCTCAACGCACCGCTAGTTACTCGTTTTTTGTATGAAAAGTGAAACATTTATGTTGTCCCTACACGTCAGATGTGCGTAGACGTAAATTGTACAGGTATTAACCCATTAACGACGACTTTGATTTTTTTAAAAACAAAAAATAATGAGTGGAACCACTTCTACCATTTATTGGCAAATAAGAAACTTGAAATTTAGAATGGCAAATTTTCTTACCAACCGGCGTTAATGGGTTAAAGATGATTACTGTCTGATTCCAATTTCGTTTTCTATAATAAAAGACTACTACCGAAACGTACATGCACCTCGTAAACACTTATCTGGGATAATTTCTAGAGAGTTATAATCTTCAGAGTTATGAGTGTTTCGTGTTCAAGAAGTGTGCTGTCATCTGCTTTCAATATTGGAATGAACGTGAGTTTAGACTTCTGAATCAAGACTGAGATGAGATAAAAACGTGAGCATCACTTTAAACGAATTTAGACTATCCCCAGCCTGGCGTATGTGACTCCTCACGCGGCAGTGGCTATCAAACTTTTGTCATCCACGGTTCCCTAGCCAAATTGATAGTTCGTTTGCGGCTCCCCAGAATAGTTGAGTAGATATTTCTACTCATAAAAGAACTACTTCAAAGCAGCGGGTAGGCGATTCTCATTTTGACAATCGTTCTTTTTTGTATTTTCTGTCGTTGTTGCAGGCACGTTCTGACGAATTAACAAAAGAAATCTGAAAAGCTAAAAATAGCAGAAAGAGTTTGCGACTACGCGAGGAAGTACAGGAAGATTCTTCCAGAGCCGGCACTAAATGAATTCGCTAATAATTCCGTAGTTGATACATGTGACCGCTAAATATTTGTGCATATTAATCTCTCGGCTTGGTAGAATAATTTACGGATAGTGCAAACAGATGGCAATGCGTGTGGTGGGTTCAAGGACACAACATTGCATATTACCATGGTTCCACCCTGGTAGGAGACTGGCAGACCGTATCAGGTTTATCAAATCGTTAACACCTGCCGTATTTTCGCAGAATTCGTGGAGCAGTTGGATGATATGCAACTCCCACAACGTTATTCCCCCCCCCCCCTCACCAATATTAGTCAATTTATATTTACAGTATTAAAAGTTTTGTCTATGCGCATATTTAAAAAAAAAAAATGGGAGAATTTGTAAAGATGCTTTCTTCTACAAATCTCATTGTATACATACTATTTTAATACATAAATTCTCTCATTCAATTGTATATACTCACATTACTTGCATACTATGTATCTATCCACTTTTGACATTTATTCGCATCTATTCGATTTGTATCTTCTCATTATTGAATTTTGTATATATACATATATTTCCCAATTGAACTTGCATATTGAACTTGGCCTGCATATGATGTACATTTGAAAAAGGTGTAAAAAAAAAAGAGCGAGAAGACTATTTTTGAACTTTGGATTGTTTTGCTTACATAAAATTTGTCAATAGTAAATCCCCATTAATTTCTGATGCACTGAGTTGAAACAGAACTTTATTACCTGTATTGCATTTTTGATGTTACAGCTGGGGTTTTTGCGTCACGACTCCCATGTGATGTTTTTTCCCCCATTCTACTTCGAATAGATGTTGCTAGCTGCAGATTGTGTGACCTGCTTCTGTGAACTGTGGTGACATTTGCCTGCTTCTGTGAACTGTGATGACATTTGCCTGCTTATAGCCAGATCATGACTTTTCACCAATTTGACCAGTTCTTTTTACATACACTACACATTCATGCAAACACATATCTATCTACAAACATGTACACATTTTCTTCTTCACAGGCCTTCTTGGCCAGTTTTTATGCCGGCAGTTGGCCCTCGCGGGCTGGGAATCGGCTTAAAGTTCAATTCTGGTCTGGTCTGGTTAAAAAAAAAAAAAAATAATGTGAGGCTCCCTTGATCGACCAGTGGGCTTCGGCGGCTAACCTGTAAAGACGCTGCTGAATCTTGTACCAATGATATCCATTAAATGTGGTCGGAGACTCGATGTATCACAATGTTAGCTACTACTTTACCGTACACACACTCCGGCCATATCACCGTACGGAAATTTCCAACTTTTGGAATTGGGTGGGAAATGAAAGCTCTATATATTGGTGTGGCCGCCCAGATTCGATAGGTAAAGAACTTGTTTCCGATGTTGTTCCCCCGGATTTAAATCCGTGGTTCTCTTGACGGTAACCCTCATGGTGCGAGAAGAGCATCTTACCACTGTAGCACTCTGGCGCCACAATAAAATGTTAGCTAGCTTTTTCCCTTTTTGCCTTACTTATTCGTTTCTTCTATATTGCAAATACATATTAGGTGTTGATTGAGCCACCAGGCAGCCTTGAAGTTTGGAAGATCACAGAAGATTACACAGAAGTGTAGTTTATTAATATCTTTAGGCTATTTAAATACCACATTTATATTGCGATAGTATCGATTTTACTTGCGGGATTTGTGTGCGCAATGTTAACCATATAAAACGGTTTATTGCCATCTATACGTGAAAGTTTAAACTGATTTATTCGCTTTCAAAAATAAAACTCTTGACCACGACTGGCATTTCTCTGCAGATTGCAGTTTTATGCACAAGCCAATTTATTTAAACTAATTTTCAAAACATGCCCGGAATTCTTAACCCTCGTTGGCGGCCACCATTGTTTTGAACTAGTAAAAGGCGAACAATTTTGAAATTAATATAATAATATATTATATTTCCTTTGATAGAATAAATGAATTGATGTCTAGGATTAGTAACGTGTGTGATTCCCTGACTGTGGGTTCCGAAACACAAACCGAGAAAATCAATACCTCTGATGAGTTGAGAATGATATATATATATATATATATATATATATATATATATATGCGTTAGAGCCAGAAGGAGGAGGCTCCCACATGGGAGGAAGGTGGGCATTAGAGCGTCGTGCCAGACCTCGACCAAAAATTAAACAAACTAATATTGTCGTATAAAAACTGAAATAACGAAAGGGGGAAAAGACCTTTTATATGCTATTTTAATCAATTTATGTTAATTCGATTGCTTTTTGATGGTCGGTAAAATCAACCGTTCCTTCGCAAGAAATTTTTTGAGCCATCCCTCAAGCCTTTCGTGGCCTCTACAAAGGTAAATCCTGCGTATAGGTACCGTGATGATTACATACAACCAACATATATAAACACTCAATCAAATATTGAATTGAAGCCACGCATTGCGATTGGTTTCCAACTATCTACTATTTATGAGACATTTATTATTATGAAAATATATTCCCGAAATAAGAATCGATCCTGGAAGGCCCACAACTGCAAAAATATCGACTACTCACGTACGTGAGAAACATTTCTTTCGATGCATCACATATACGTAATACGAGGGAACGTATGCTCCAATAGAAATTACCGTGCATATTTACTATAATATCTCGTTTTTTTAATACCGCTCATAAGTGTATTTACATAAATTCTTCATCTGTTGGTTAGAATCAGAATAAATAATCTGAATCTCGGATCGATCGCACAAAAAGAAAATGTGAAACTCAAATCAGAAGTTTGCGCTACTTGTTGAACGCATAGTAGCGTGACTTTCCGATAACGGCCATGGGACCTTGGGCAACAAATGGTCACGCACGGAAGGAGGAAAGCACGATGTGGAAGGATGGAGGGGTTTTTTTTTCCCATGGCTTGCTTAACGATCGGTCGACCAAATGATTGATGATCGATCGATCAGGATAGTAAAAAAAAAAAAAAAAATAATAATAGTAATAAAAAGGAATAAAATCGTAATTTTTTTTAAAAATAGAGTCTATAAAAAAAAAATTCTGCCCAATACTTTAATGAGAAAAAGTCAAGGGATGAAAATTCTTCTCTAATTACACTAGGCAAAAAATTTTCTGCGTCTAGAATAAAAACAGTCAATTCCTATGTAATTGGAATTAGACTGAACACGAACATACTGACCATAAAAAAGATGCGATCTCGGAATTTCGCCTCCGACATTTAATCCACATTTCGTCCCTGACATTTCGCTTGCCATGACCGTATAAGTGATCGAGTAAGTGACTGTATGAGTGACCATATGGATGAGTGACCGCATGAGTGAGTAACTATATAAGTTTGTGAGTAACCGTGTGAGCTTTCTGCTGGCATATCTCAAGTAAGAATGAACCAAATGCATTAAAATTTCTCGGCTTTTCCTGAATTATCATGTTCTTAGCTTATACCAAAAGCTTTTTTCATCATTTTTTTAGCAACGGAAATAAGAACGGATATACCTAGAAAGATGAAATGGGACGTCACACTGACCCTTCCATGTATTTTAGAACACATTCGCCATGTAATATAATACTACCAACATTGTCGCAATTGATTTTTTAAGGTCGAAATTCTTCTGGGTATTCTCTTTGTGCATCTAATACGGTATAACCAATACGGTACGGTGCATCGAGCACGGTATTTTGAGTGTGTTTCATGGAAGAAAATCACAGAAATCTTTTCCCGAAACTTTCTTCAATCTCTTCTGTGTCCGAAAGGTTCGTGAAGCTTTTCAGTCGGTAATTCGTGGCTGAGGTTGAATCCCGTTATAACGAACTCCAAGAGACTGGAGAAATCACTGCGTAATACCGAAATTCTGTTATAAAGGAATTCGAGATTTTTACATTGTTTTTATGTGAACTTTTCTGAGGGATTGGAAAAGTTTTCGTTAAAACGAGATTTTCGTTGTAATGGTATTCGTTATAACGGAAATCGACTGTATATATAATGAACCTCAAGGTCCAATTAGATCTATTCATTATGAAGAATCTCTGATTAGCGAATTCACATGTATAATAATAGGAATTCATAGGATGATCAAAGTAATCGTATACTCATTAAGACGTTCCGATACTCGTTAGTAGCAACAAACTCGTCAGACTCGTAGCTGGAACCCGTTCGGACGTAATCTTTCCCAAGAGGTCCATTAATCAAACGACCCACATCGGACTTCATTCCGTTGAAATTCGTGAGGAAATTCAAACAATCGATGATTGAACACGTTGGTCAACTATATGAAGCCGACACCAGCTAAAGTAGAACCTACCACTACAGTGTATATTAATGGGTAGTCTACTATAGATGGTGTTGATAAAGCAGGGGGGGGGGGGAGTCTTCAACCTTTCAGACATCACAGGCCGAATCGAAACTTCCCACGAACCCCGCGGGTATTAAGAATTATATGAAATCCATGATCACAGTGTGTTTTATCCTAACAGAATGGGCCCAAAATAATTGAAGACTTCATTTTATTCTGAAATTATACTTTTTATTAATTCTGAAATCGATTTCTTTCTGGTGGAAAAATTCTGATTAATTTCTTGTTTTAATTATTATGAAATTACTTTAATTGATTAATTTACAATAACTGTATTTAATGTAATTACTTTTTTTTCGGTAATTCTGTATAATTCAGAAAATAATTAAAATATTTTCATCAATTTTGAAATAATTTCTTTCCATGATTCTGGAATTATTATTTTTTTTGGCAATTATGAAATAATTTATTATGGGAAATTATTTCTTTCATTAATTCTGAAAATATGTTCTCCAGTCATTTTATAATTACTCTCCCATTAGTTAGAAAGTGATACGAAATAATTTTACGGAATTCGATCATGAAATGATAATTTTGATAATTCCGAAATTATTTATCTTTCAAGGATTCTGGAATTATATCTTTCAAAAAAAATTGAAATTATTTCTTTCAAAAAAATTGAAATTATTTCTTTCAACAATTTCGAAATTATTTCTTTTTCATTGATTCTGAAATTATTTTTCTATGAAGTTATTTCTCAGAAATTCTGTGAATTTTGTAGGTAGATACGCCTTTCCAGAGGGAAATTTTCTCCTAAAAGCTGTTTGGGCCTCGTGCTCCGTCTCTCATTGGTCTGCGAGTGTGATAAAATGAGTAATATTTTTTGATCGTGTGTCTTCAATGTTTTTAGCCATTTTCCTGAAAATGATCTTCCAGCCACGGCAAGGGCCAAATATGGTCCGTGGCGCATACGTTAAAGGCTCCTGGTACAAAGTATTGCCGCTGTGGTGGTCGAGTGGTGATAGTGACGGACACTCATCGTAGGGACCCGGGTGAAAACTCCACCGGCACGCCTGCTGAGCTTGGCTTCCTGTGGTTTCCACCTCTGAGACGTGAATGCGAGCTGATCTCCCCGTTAAAAAGTCTCGCCACAGCGCAGCGAGCATTAGACCTACATCAGTACAAATATTCCATCATTACACTTCACTGAAAATTTTTAAACATGGATGGCAGCACTGAAAATTCACACACAACACTATATACACACTCAGACTGTTAGGGGGTACCTACATAACCTACATACACACTTCCGGCGCATTTCAATCGGCAGTGAATGTAGCGGTAGACCGGAGTTGTGCTCGGTTTAAATGAAAGAAAGTTATAGCATATTGTACGCGTAGGCGAATCGAATATAAACCGGAATTTCATTCCAGAAGGGAAGAGAGGTGATCGGAAGCCCTCTAACGATTACTGGCAGCTGGTTTGGATGTTTGCTGTGTCTTACCGCTTCTTTTCCTCTGCAGCAGCTGATATCTGCATTCAGTAGCACGGTGATGGAGCGAAACAGGTACATAACCTCTTCACTCCAGAAATACACCGTATACCTTATTTTTAATGGTTTTAAATGGTATATATATATATAAAAAAAAGGTAATTATTTGAAGAAAAAAGAATACAAGATGGAATTTATGTAAGAGTGAAATAGAACCTATGCAGTGGGTCGTCATGGGGGGGGGGGAAAGAAGGACCCCATGCATGGTTCGAAAAAACTAGGCGTTTCTGAAGATTGGGTTTGCCAGATTTCACATGGCAACCCTTGTTTCCTGCCTACTCACAATTATGTTGGACGAGAAAAACGTGGAATGGAAAATGAGTAAATAATATATTGAAAAAATACATTATTTGAAAATATACAAAGCATCAGGTTATAAGTGAAATGAAGCACGAGAAAAACATACAGAAAAATATATACAGAAAAGCAGAAATTACAGGGAATTTTTACAAAAATTACAAAAACTCCAAAATGTAGTCAAAAATTAGTTACAAATCTCCGGATATACCTTAAGAAGGAGGGATACAGACAGACATGACCGCTGACCGCCCAGAGAGACCATCTTGGGATAGTTTGCGCTCTTTCCCAAAGGGATGGAAGAGGAGATACAGTTGTATTGCTTTAAATGTAGGATGTCGTTGAAGAAAGCAGTGGATATGCTGTTGGCAGATGGAGCTTTAGAAAGATTGAGGCGTGCTGTAGTGAATTCCTGCTTATTATTACATACGCGGCCGAATCTAAAAACTGGTGAAATGAGTGGTTTCTGAATATTTTAATGATGATATTTGAGCGCCAGTGGCAGTTAACAAAAAAGTTGAAGTCTTTTCTTTTGTCGTATACGCGTTCGTTTCCAATTTATTGTTATTTTTTTATAAAAAAATATAATATAAACAAAAGTATTATATAATTTTTAATATATTTTTATATACAAGAAATTGATTTGGTTTTCCTTTGTGGTTTCTTGATTTTGTGGAAGATGCTGTTAAAATTGCTATCGCTGAAGATGATTAGATCATCAATGTAACGAAAGCCAATAAAATTGTATTGCAGTTTGGAATTTTGTGCGAACAATGGAGAAAAAAGGTTGGCAGGTTGGCAAGGGGGCACTACTGCTACTTGAGTACACATGCACCTCGTCCGTGTGTACTTCTGAGAAATTTTTAATGCATTGGTACATGTTGGAATGTGCGTGTACATTCTGTGATCGTAACGTGACATTTATTTCTGTGAAATGCTTGTTATAGTGCTGCCATCTACCATCTATTTCTCGAACTATTAGTAAATTGGAATGATTTAATATTTATAACGTTGTAGGCCTGTTGCTCTCTGTAGCGAGGCTTTTCAACGAGGTTTCTGAGCTATGGGTCACGACCCAAACTTGATTCGCAGGAGCTTCCTGCGAATCGACTTACAGTTCCGTTATAAATGCACACATTGCGTCACTGGTTTCACTAATTTCGAAACAGACAGTCCCATGGGTTGCGAAGCCAATTTTTGTTTTGATTTTGGGTCGTAGCTGAAAACGTTAAGAACCCATGACGTAGAAAAATAGTGTTATTTTTGTATCTTTTTATTCCGTTCAATATATTTATCATAAAATAATTCCAGTTTATACTCGCCTGAAGTATCAAAGGATGTTTAGAGGTATCGCGAGTTCGATACTCGGTTCGTCCTCGTCAGAAAACTTTCCCGACACAGGGGTACAACAAAAATGGCGACACGACCGCAGAAAAAATTGCTACCGCAGAGAGCCCCCATCGAGGGGTTAGCGTACCAACCTCTCGATGAGTATAAAAACAAGCCTGCCGTTCGGAATCGACAATTCATTGTAGGTCCCGGTCTAATTAGCCCTCGCGTGCAGAAAATGACCGTGGTGCGACAAAAATGATCAATGATCAATAAACTGCCACTATTCAGACGTATGTAGCGCCCATTGAGATGTAAGTATTTTGATGAAACTTAGTGATATAGCAGTGTTTCTCAAAATGTGCGTCGCGGCTCCTATGGGAATCGTCGGTCTTTGTCGGGGCGTCGTGGCTGGAGATATTGATATGTGTGTGCAAATTTATGCTTTGAAGTGGTTCTTTTATTTGAAAGGATCTCACAAAACTTCTCTGGGAAGGCCCACAGATGAACCATGAATTGAGCAAGGAAGCCGCGGGGGACAAAAGTTTGAGAAGCACTGGTATTTAGAATATATGGACCATCGGGGAAAAGAAAGATTCAATAAAAAATAGTTCAATGTTTGATCACCTGGTGAGAAAGCAGCGCTTATATACGAAGTTATATTTTTCTCATGGTCTAAATATACTAAGTTTGAATGAAATACGTCCACCACAACGGACGTTACATATACGCCTCTGGTAGATTCCATTATAATTAAGATGACTGTCAGTTGAATTGAAATGACGCTACTTCGACCTATGTAGCGCCCGTTGTGGTGGACGTATTTCATTGAAACTCGGTATATACGTTATTTGGACCATGCGGGAAAAAGATAAATGCCATAAAGAGCGCCACTTTTTTACCTAGTGGTTAAAAGTTGAACTATTCCCTATTGAATCTTTCTTTTGCCCCCATGGTCCATATATTCTATATACCAAGTTTCATCGAAATGCCTCCATTACAGTGGGCGTCTGAGTAGTGTCAGTTTATTTATAACCACCCTGTGTTTTATCTGTTACTCTAATTTTTTTGAAATTCTGAACACAGTTAGAAATAAAATAAACAACGCATTTTCAAAACCCAATTGTATTAAAACTCTGGACATCTAATCGAACTATCAACCAATAAAACTCTTGTGTAGGTACAGACAGTGTGACTTACAATTAGGAGTAAGTCTATTAACAACCCTTGACGGAGTTTATTCTACCAGCAAGGTAATCACTGATCCTGAACTCCTTGCACCCATCTCCAGCCTGGAGCTTCTGTTTGGCTCCCTGGCACGAGTACTTCTGGTACGCGTACAGGCATTGGTGGTCGCATAGGGTGATTGCCGTCGCCTTGTCGTTGAAAGGATACGGCAGGTCAGCGCACATTCCTCCGTCCACGAACCCTGTCATCAGGAGGCCGTCCGCGACGTTGCTCTTCTCGTCGAAGTTCTCCCAAAGGGTGAACTTGTTCTGGCCATTTTCCAGAGCCCTGATCTTCTCGGAGTGAGTCTTGGTTACGTTCGCGTAGACGCCATCGGGCTGGACCGAGTACCTGTAGACCTTTTTGCCAGGGCATATGTAAGGGTTCCCAGCCTCGCTGTACACGTCGAAACGCACCCAGTACTGTCGGTAGGCTAAGGTGCAGTAGTAGACGCTACTGCCGTTTGACAGAGGTCTGAATGAGAATATGTGAGAGCTGCCGGCAGGTAACCGGACGGACTTCAGAGTTGCGCTCTCCGATGAACACCTGAGGCGTACCTGGAAATCAGAAAATTAAAAAAAAAAAATGCATTTAGTGCAGTTATGTGGGATGAGAAACAATAGTAACTTAATGCAGAATATGACCACAGTATTTTTATAACGTAAATAGGTATTTTCGTCACTACGTAATGGATAGAACTAGAGCTCCTGGAAATCTTAGGCTGGCTCATCCGACATATTTGTGTGCAGTGTGACGTCAGTATTATCACTGCAACCAGTAGTTCTTCCCTATATACCGCTTTTTTCCCCTTTTTTCAACGATTAGACGTCATTTTGGATAGAAAACTTGTTTTCCCGCTTTAAGATGGCAGACAATGAGTCCAATCGTTTTTCCAGGTGCCTCAGTTAGAGCTGGGGCTCCTCGAAACCCCTGGCTGACTCATCCGTCATCTTTGAGTGAAAATGTGACTTCTATCGCTATAGCTAATCGGTGTTCCCTATCCTGCTCTTTGTTAGACTATGAGACGTCACATGTTGTGTAACCAGATTTAGGTAAACGCCAAAATAAGGACGTACGTTTTTTGTATATTTTCAGTAACTACTTGTTCGTGTCTTTTCACAACAGATGGCGCCACCAAGCTCAAAGCATTAATAATTTTTCCATCGATCCCAACACACATATGGGCGAATTTTTCTCAATAGATGGTGCCTCTATCCCAACAAAGAATAACAGTTAGTAAAAAAACCAGATTGTTTTTAAATATGTGTGAATACAGTATTTTTTATCTTTGAGGAGGTACTTTTTCACGGCAGCTACCTACAGAGCCCTTTGTTTCTTCAAAGAGTGCAAATATGTGTGGAAACAGGTCTGAGAGAGAGTAAACACACACTAATGAACTGATTTTTGTTTCACTGTGCATATTTTTCTTTGTTGGAAGGGGAAATCCGGAACCCAGAAAATGAGGACAAAAGGGGAAAATTTAGAAAACGTATGAGGGAATGACATCGAAAATGAGGACTAGTCACATAGAGTGGCAAAACCAGATTTTTGTTCAAAGATGGAGAAAACGGCTGAGTCCGCTTCCTTTTCCACGCGCCTCAGACCAACCAATTTTTTTACGTAAGATTTCTTAAGGACTTTGAATTTCTTTACGAAAAGACACCTGTACATCCATTTCCGAAAGCAAAAATTAGTGTACTTCAGAAATTTAAGCTCTTAACGATGTCTCATAATGTCATTTGGGTAACTATTGAACCCAATGAACTCGTATGACGTAACGTTTGCTTCCTTTCGCGTTAGCTATCTTGGAAGTTACATGAAGGTATACAACTTTATCCACGGCGCTTAACGTTCACATCAACGGAATTAAAGGCCCAGTTTCGGAAGGACGTGAACGTCACGTCATAAGAGTTGATTGGATAAAATCTGAAATGCAGTGTTTACACAAAGGACATTTCAGAGTTGATTGGGTTGAGATACAGTTTTATATAATATTTTTTTATTATTATCGATCTTACTCAATCGATAAACCTGTGACTGCCACGACGTACGTTATTTATCGACCAGAACTTACGCTCCGTACGTCGTTCCATTAACCCCTAGACTGCAGGAATAGTCGGAAAAATGCTTCTCTTGATACGGGAGTGTAAAAAAAAAAATTTACATTTTTTTCAGTTGTCTTTTGTGAAAGATAGATGACATTCAAACGCGTACGTTGCAAATACAGTGAAACCTATCGGACGGACACAATATGATACGCAAACCTGTCTTTGACGGAAACAAAAAACAGTCCCTTCATTGATTAATGCTTTTACTATGCACCTTTATAAAATGGAAACCTATCGAAAATTGATTATTATTTCAGTCTCTTGACGTTCCGTTTCGTACAGGTTTCATTGCTTAATACAATAGAAAAAAAAATTGTGGTACACAAACACATAATTTGGGTTCTTGGGTTCAAACCCCGAATCACCGAAAAAATAGCGATTAGTAGCGGGGAAAAAAAGGCACTCTCTACCACTACCTCAACAAAGCGCACCCATCTGCAAGCAAATGTGTTAGAAAATAGAGAGAGAGAGAGAGAGAGAGAAACAAACTGGAATATATATATGCGTACGCCATCTATACGTAATTTTAAGAGATTCATGTGAAAAAGAAAAAAAATTCAGTTAATCACAGAATGATTGAGTAGGCTACTACACTGATCATTTGTGGATGATGGGAGCATTCCGAGCGTTAATAGAATGCCTGAGTGTATACTGATTAGTCGGTGATATGCAACTAAAATGACAATGTCCTGGTCGGGAATATGATATACTATGCTTGTTACATTTATGCATAAGTATGATATAAAAAAAATTTAAACGCATATTACAATGCAGTAAGTCGTTTAAAAAAATTATACACAAACATCCCCCCCCCAGCCTGCAATATAGCCGCATACCTGCGAAATATAGTCTGTTAATCAATGGGTTAAGAAAATAAAATTTTCATCCCAGTGACAGAACGATTACTGTAGCATTTGTCCCAAAACTCTAGATAACTATAACACCTGTATTTCGATGAGATAGTGAACAAGAAATCTACATACTATCAGCTTTATTCACGCCAATACGATAAGAGAGGATACAGTTCTTTTTTTTAAAATGACACATGTTTGTCTCTTCTCATAGTTATTATCGATTCTAAGAAAACCAGTGATAAATTTCACGACATTAGTCATCCTTTTTAAAATAATATATAATAAAAATATTCTCTATGCAATATGGATCTTAAAACAACAACAACAAAAACTACCGATAAATTAACTTTTTATTTAGACCCTGTGAGATAAAAACTTACAATTGGTGAAATTTAAAACCTGCTTTGTGAGCAGTCATTTGCAAAATATTCCATACTTTTAAATGCAATATTTATCAAGACATTAAAGATGAAAAACGTACTAAGTTTCGGCAACTTATCACTGCTTTGGCAAGATTGTTTTGGTTTATAATTTGGTTTTAGGGACTGTACACAAATTGAATGATTTCAACTATTGATTATTTTATTTAGAATACTTTGTTGTGTATTTTAACGATAGCTCATCCGGTAATGGTAAATATTTTACCATCATTGATTTTTTTACCATCAGATGATTAGATTTAGAAATTATATCGTCCTCCCCTCTTGCCAGAAGCACAGATGTACAATGCTCTTGGAAATAAAGAAGCGTGGCAGATGATGTTTAAATGTTACTGTCCATGACTACCCATGTTACTGTCTAGAAGTTATTTTCCTAATATGTTTGTAATGTGTGTTTCAATAGGGATACACATTCGCGTTTCAGGCACGACTTAAACAACAAAATAATGTATCCGATCACCCAGTAAAAAAAGGGAGAATTTGGTGCTTCTGGCATGTAGGGGAACGATATGGTGATTAGCTTTTCATCAGTTTGTGTGTCACGTACTGTTTATCCCTCTTGAAAGTATAAAAAAATTAATTACTTCATAATTAAATAATTAAAAAAAAAACCACGTTGCAAATGATGCTTTGTAAGATAGCGAATGCTAATACAAATACAAATACAACGCCACAACAGGCAAAATGCCCAACGAGGTGGCTGATAAAAAGATGCCCATAAAAATATGGTTGTCATATGTTTCAAAAATACAGCAACCCAATTAAAAATGCAATTAACACAAATTACAAACAATATATACACATGATAAAATATTATACAATGCCCATAAAGAATACTTATGGTTGTCTTATTCTAAGAATGGATAGCTTCTCGATTTACCCCAACATGTTTATCGTATTTCTTTTTAAACGTGTCAATTGTATTACAATTTACTACCTCCGGGGGTAAGCTATTCCATTTATTAACAACCCTATTGGAGAAAAATTCCCTGCGACACCATAACCTTGCATTGTCCCTCACCAATCGATACTGGTGTCCCCTTGTAAAAGCAGTTGATTGGCGGTGTACTAAAAGTTCATGGTCCATCCTATCCATCCCATTGAAAATTTTGAACACTTCGATCATATCTCCTCGATACCTGCGTTCATCCAATGTAAACATATTCAAAAAATGAAGTCTCTCTTCATAACTCAAGCCCTGTGTGCCAATAAGGACACGCGTAGCTCTTCTCTGCAACCCTTCAATCAAGTCTATGTCCCTCTGTAGGTATGGTCTCCAAAACCTTACAGCATACTCCTTTTTGAAAATGAGACCAAGCATTCTATTCGCTTTTTGTATTTGACCAAATACAAAAGCGATAGTCATTGACCAAGTGACCCGGTGAGTGAGTGAGTGAGTGAGAGCTAGCTAGCTAAGACAGACTGGTGTCGCTCATTCATTCACTCACTCGTTCACTTACTCACTCGATCGTTCATTCACTCATGTCGAACTGATGTCGGTGAACTTTCTCAGCGATGAACTTTTTTATTCGGTGAATTGTTGGTCATTGAATTTTCCTAGCGGTGAATTGCATGGCGGTGAATTGTTGTCGGTGAATTTTCCATTCACGCGTTAGTATGAATATTCCGATATTTCTCTACTACAATGTGATCATTGTTCAGCAAAAAAACTTGGGTGAATGCGCAAAATTAATCATTTTTAATGTGAAATAATATTTAAAAATTTTATACAATTTAATACTGAAATTTGATTGCAGTAATTTATAAACTAATAATAATTCAAGGTGAAGTCGATAGAAAAGTGTAAACGCAATGAGGAGCTTATTTTTAAAAGGGAACATTTCCACTTTTTTCCCGAAAGGCCCTTTTTAACGGTTTAAGAATGTTTGGGGAAAAGCTCTGTCAAACCGGATTATTCACTCGGGAATATTTTTGATAGAAATTGAAATGTAAGGTTAGTGTCGTTTCTATCAAAAGGGGGAGCATATCCACCTTTTTCATACCCACTTCGTTATTTTCCATCTTTCAATAACGGATACCCATGGGACCGAACATTTTGTCCGCTTACGAGGAGTGTTCGTTAATGGATAGTAAGATATATTGAGTCCCGTCGATGTGATTCAAAATTGTGTCCGTCAGTGGAGGTGTCCGTTATGGGAGGTTCCACTGTAGAATGATCGGGTTTCTTATGTTAATGACGGGAAGGCAGTAAGGGTAGCTTCCTGGAATAGCTGAAACGTTCTGGAACCAACAGGCGACGTAGAAATTTCCAATTTTTCTGACTTGACATTTTTGATCAAAAGGTAAAATTTCCACTATAATTTTCTTTCGAAACGGAACATTTCCGAGATTCAAATGCAGATAACTCTCTTGGATGTTGATCCAAGTAACATAGTATTTCAATATGCTTATACCATTCCCCTTACGTTGCTATCTGTTGGGCTATTTTCCACCTTTGTAAAGTAAACGTGAGGAATACGTTTTTTACTTCTACTGTAAATTTAACAAAAGTGGAAATGTTCCATTTCGAAAATAAGCCCATGAAACACAACTTACAATCATTGTGAAAATTGCCTTTCGGAAAACTTTGAAAGAAAATAATGGCAATAGTTGATTAAAAGTCATTGAAAAAATTCATGAAAATATTCAATTTTCTTTTGAAAAAAAGAAATGTACATTCAGCCGCGCATGCGCGAAAGAAAGCTAGACGTACCGTTTCCTGAGCATCGTTCTTGATTGTGACCAACATTTCGCAACCGTAATCCAAGAATTCCTGTATTTCTTGTTCGGCTTTTGTTTCGTCGACATCAGAGATGAACAGAGTCGCTTCAGAAAATCCGATGCAAGAAAAGAGCAACAGAAACGCCGCACAAAAGCTCTTGTTGATCATCTTTGATTCGGAGAGTAGAAAAGGCTTCGAAACAAATAAGAGGCTCGATCTAGGCGAGAGTCGGTTGTTTTATAATCAGCTTCCTCATTATCGGCCGTGTTCGTTGTTAGATAATTCCCAATGATAAGCAGGACAACGGTGCAAATTGCGCACGTGTATGACGCATATACGTCTATATAAATGTACCTTTTGATGACTAGATCCATGTGTA
This sequence comes from Pholcus phalangioides, assembly GCF_987345545.1. Taxonomy (NCBI): domain Eukaryota; kingdom Metazoa; phylum Arthropoda; class Arachnida; order Araneae; family Pholcidae; genus Pholcus; species Pholcus phalangioides. The sequence continues at coordinate 13,910,742 of NW_028301607.1, forward strand.
TGTTACGCGGTAAAAATGATAAATCCGGTTATTATGCATAGCAAAATCGGCCACTATGCATAATCACCGACCATTTTGGTAAGTTTGATAAATATCCCTAAATTTATCACATTTACGAAGAATTATGCATAATACCCGAATTATTAAGGAACATGATAAATCGCACTGAATTCCTAACATTTGTATGTTATATCGCCATTTCGTATTGGGATATATGATAAATTGATCCCTTTGCCGCGTGAAAAGATTTATTATATAATAATGACCGTACTTGTGAACCAGGATATAACGAACAGGATATAATAAACTTTGATTTAACAAATTTTTTCTTACATACTCGAAATAACTCCTATTTGACGAATTCTGAAATCGGACATCAGTGCAACGAATTCCCATTTGAAAAATTTCACGATGATGCCTCGATATAAAGAACTCTGACTTAATGAATTTTTTCTGAACATCCTCGAAATATAAAGCCGGGATTACACTATAAAAGTTTTATAATAGTTCTCTTATAAAACTTGAAAAATGCAATCACAATAAACTTTGCGGTTACATTCGAACGAATGTGCCGAACAACCATTAAGCCTATTGGTTACATTCGAACGAATGTAACCAATAGGCTTAATGGTTGTTTTTCCACGTTTGGATCTTTTATCAAACTTTTATGTGTAATTTGACCTAGCTCGACCTAACTCCTGTTTGACGAATTCTGAAATTGGAACTCGACATAACGAAATCCTGTTTGAAAAATTTTACTTTGAAGCCCCAATACAACAAACTCTGATTTAACGAATTTTTTCCGAACATCATCGAAGTAACTCGTATTTGGCTGTCTGAAATCAGACTTTGATATAACGAACTCCTATAAAACACATTCAAAAACTTTTAAGACAGTACCCCGAAAAAACGAACTCGTATATATATTCGAAAAATTTAACGATCATACCCCCAATGTAATGATCTCTCATTAACCCTTTCCGGCGTGGTGTCCCCGTAGGGGGCCCACCTGTTTACATTGTTTTCTATGGGTTTTGCAAAAATTGTCTGCCCTTCGAAGGGTTAAACAAATTTTATGGTCATAACCTGATATAATCAATTCCTATTTACAAATTTTATGGTCGTGCTCCGGTACAAAGAATTCTCATTTAACAAATTCATTGATCTAACGAATTTTTACAAGTTTTTGTGCTCATAAAATCAGACCCAATATAACTAAGTCCTATTTAACGAATCATACAAGCGAACATCGATATAATTATCTTTTATTTGACAAGTTCTACAATTAGACTTCGATGTAACGATTTCCTATTCAAAATTTTTTTGCCAAAATACAATTTTGCGAAGAAAATCATCAAATCACGAAATTAATGAAATGGGAGTTCGTTATATGGGGGTCCGACTATATCTATCAAATATGTTGGACTCATTTGGGTGATTTTTTCATACTTTCAATTCACCAATTACACTCTTGGGTACTATGCATAATCACTGGTAAAAGTGATAACTTTGTTACTATTTATCGAATTTACCAACGGGAGTTATGCGTAATCACCAGGAAAAAGTGATAAATGTATTGAAATTTGCCAAACATACGAAAAGTGGGTGACGATTACGCATAATAACTGATTTTATCATATTTACCGTATCATATACAGGGTGTTCTATAAGTCCTAATTGGCCTTTATCTCATCAACCGTTCGTCGTAAAGGTATGGTTAAAATTCAAAACAAAATGTTCAAAATGTGTTCAGGAACTACTCTGTACCAATTTTAAGAGTGAGTCACAAAATAAAAAAATCTAAATTTTTATACGATCCCCTTTGTCCTCTGACTTCCAATTAAAAAGTTGTTGCCCTGTGTCTCCTGTGGCCAATAAAAAAAAGGTTCCACGTGTCTAAGTGCAATATTCGATGACATATTTTTGAATTTAAAAACTTTGAAGAGTTGGGAAAGAACAGCATAAATAAAAGAAAAAAAGCGTTCTTCACTTTTGAAACTGGTGCAGAGTGGTTCCTGAACACATTTTGAGAGCATTTTTAAACTTAGAACCACACCTCTACGACAAATGGTTGATGAGATAAGGGCCGCATTAGGACTTACAGGACACCCTGTATATTTTATTGTCTCACTATGAGATACATGAATATCTTTTAGAATTGCCGATACCATAGGCGACCGTAATTTTCTGTTCCTCTCGATTAATCTCCATGTAAAATAACACTTCAATTATTACAGATTGAAATGATAGAAACAAATCAAAGTGAGGAATTTCAGATAGGAATGTAGTCAGTGTCGGAGTCGAATGTAGTCAGGGTGCATGTTAACAAACTTTACATTCATATAAGAAGAAAATTTAGCGCCCCAGTGATTGGTCGCAATCAGTTGCAATGGTAGCAGAAACACGTCACTATTGGCAGTGGATTTTTGGCGAAGTTTAGGACGTAAGGTAGAAGAATGGAGGTTCTGCCAATCTTTTTTTTTTCTTTTACTTTCTCACGTTGCTGCTGTAGGGTGACCATATGTCCCGTATTTGTCAAGTTCTCTGCAATTTGAAGTGGTGCTTCATTTTCCTCGATTGGCGACATTTCGGTGACTTTAGCACGGGTTGGCGACTTTGCTTCCTTTTAGAACAAATTTCATTCGCGATTATCAGTGATGTCCTCTATTTTCCCGTATTTCGAAGCCCAATTCCACGAAGTTTTCTCGAGCAAATATGGCCAGCGTATGCTGCAGGCACTTTATTTTAAACAAAAAAAAAAAAAAAATGGACGTTGGGCAAAAGAAAAAGAAACGCTATTTTTGCCTGGATCTTCGCCAAGAACTTCGCCAAAAGTTACGTAATACTGACGTTCGCCATTCATCGCGACCAATCACGGGACGCTAAATAACCAGTTTCATAAACCAGTTAATTGATGTTAAATTAATTTTTGAAATGCGAAACGGAATTTTCAATTCTCGGTACTTGTTATTTTGAAATAGTAAAAAGGATGAATAGTTTTAAAAATTATTATTACATCATTCTTTACGTAGTTTCTTGGCGTATTACGCATGTGCGATAAGTTCATACGTATGTGTAAGGCTCCCTGATTGCATTCAGAATTGTTGTTGATATTCAACAGAAAAACACAGCAATGATTAGTTGTGCATAAAGAACAGCTAGATTTGGACATTGGGCCCCATTACTTTCAACAGCCTAGGGCCTCATAAAACTTAAATCTGGCCCTGGTCTTGGGGGTTTCATTTATGAACTGGGGGTTCGAGAGAGAATTTCCGAAATAAAAATATTTGATTCGTGAATAGTTTAAAAATTTATAAAAAGTTTTTTGCAAAAAAGTATTTCTCACGAAAGGGGATTTTTTTTTCTCGATAGAGCGCGCTGCATGAAAGCAAGTCACTGGAAATATGCAATCGGAGTTCCCCAAAAATGCAGTGCCTACGGTTAACAGCTCATTCCTGAATTTTCCCGTTACTGGCGCTTAGAGAAGTTTTTCATTGTGATGTTCACATTGGTGAGAAAGCACAATTGGTGAAGTTGTTTCACCTCAGCTACGAATCACCAGCTGAAGCTTTTCGAATGTTTCGAACACAGAACTGATTGAAGAAAGGTTCACACTGGCCCAATCAATCCAGCCGGACTTTCGTGAGAAGCGACACCTTCTACCGACAAAAATGTGAACTAAAAATTTCTTTTTTACTAAGAAAAATTTCCCCCTTCTTGAGAATGACTTTTTCTCAAACCGCATTCAAATACATTGAAATCTCCATATAACGATACTCTGGGGGGGGGGGGGGCAGGAAAAAATATCGTAGTTGAGAGATGAGCGTTATATCGAGATGTAGCTATTTAACATTAGAATATAGCCATCTCCAAACAAGTCTTGAAGACATATCGTGTTGTAAAGGGATTTATCGTCATATCGCGTATATCGTTGAAGCGAGGTTTCGCTGTATATCAATTCCTTCAACTTTTATTAATTTTTAAATTGTTTACGAATTTATGGGACGCCCAGTATTTCCAGAAGGACGAATTATTTCTGCGTATAACTATATAGGGATTGAAGAAACGTATAAAATTTTAGATTTCGTACTTTTTTAAACAAAATCAATTTGCTTCTCACTTGAAAAAGTACCGCAATATGAATGCTTACCTAATTTAAAACATTTTTGCGACTAAAAGTTTTTGTCTCCGTTCAATGGTTCAGGAGAAAATGGCCTGGGTGAGGCATTTCTGGATAAGCTCCACATTTGTGGAATATAAGTCTATAATATTCTTCAGCGTGTATCCATTCTTTCTTTTATCTGTTCAAATTGACGTCATACCTGACCGTAATGCGTAGCTGAAAAATTTTAGAAAAACAGCAAAGAAGTGATAAGAAATTTTTTTTATTCTTACAGTGAAAAAAAAATTGTTTTTGTCGGAAATTTTGAACAGGAAATCGGAATATAGGTAAGAGAGGAAAAAAAGAAATACCGCAGCAACAACAGAGCACCGAGTTCATCGCTATCATTGAAATAAAAGTGTCTCTGTGTTTTTTTTACTCCGAATTTCGGGGATATCAGGGACATTACGGTCCACTTCCGAATATCATTGCAAAAAAAATGGTATATATTTTTTGGAAAATGTAATACTATATATAAAATTTTTTTTACAATCAGATTATAATCAGAAATGCATTCGTTTCTCCGAATTGAAAAGTTATCTTTAAAGTTTGTGAAGTGAATTGTTCTCTGAAAGTATTGGAAGAAAACACGAAGAGTCGAACAATATAAGAAATATATTTCTCGGCTGAGAGGAATCCGATAATAATGACGGAGGGATGTAATGTTAATTAAATATAATAATATAATACGATCTTATATTTTATTATAAATATAATATTATTAGATCTATAGCAGGTGCACAACCTTTTCAGTCCCGTGATCGGAAAATTCACCTCCAGCTATTCCCACCCGGAAAATTCACCGACAACAGTTCACCGCTAGGAAAAAAAATTCACTGATCAATAATTCACTGAATGGAAAATTAATCACTGGAAAAATTCACCGATCAACAATTTACCGAATGGACAATTCATCGCTGGGAAAGTTCGCCGACAAGCATTTCACCGATACCAGTTCGACATAGTGAATGAACGTGTGAATAAATGATCGAGTGAGCAAGTGAACGAGTGAGTGAAACCGGCCTCTCTCTGTCACTTAGAGCTGGCTTGCTCTCGCTCACTCATTCACCAGTTCACTCAGTCAATCACTAAGTAGCTCATTCTACCACTCACTCACTGGGTCGCTCCCTCTGTCGCTCACTCACTAGGCCACTTGCTCACTCACTAGGCCACTTGCTCACTCACTAGGCCACTTGCTCACTCACTAGGCCACTTGCTCACTCACCTGCTCACTCTGTTGTACACTCAATCAACTGCTCTGTCTGTCACTCACTCACTAATTAAGTCGCTCACTGAATTGTTGGTCGGTGAATTTTCCTAGCGGTGAATTGTTGGTCGGAGAATTGCACGGCAGTCAATTTTCCGGCGGTGACTGGCGATGAATTTTCCATAGACCCCTTCAGTCCACGGGCCGGATGTGTTGTATTTGTGCAGCTCGCGGACCAGGATAAGGCCGTAGCAAAAGTAGGGAGGGATTAGGGGGGGGGGGGAGGATCAGGTATCTTCTCAAAATGTTGAAAAAATTCATGGTTAAGTCTATTACCTCTATCTCTTAGGGCTCGGACAGTCCAGGGGCTCTCCCCGTGATCAGCCAGACTGACAAGATGCGTTTACACAGAGATCCAGTCGAACTCAGAAGGATAGGACCTGGAACTTACACTGAGCCACTAACGACATGTAGTGGTCCCTCTTTTTTTGGGTTCAACGATAGGACCTCAGAGGTTTTCCTTTTCGTAACTTTGCATGAATATATTGTGAATTATATTTCTGAATCTTGAATGAATTTATACTGTCGCAAGGTTCTTTAGGTACCCTATGAAAATGTCCCCAATCTCCCTTGCATAGCCTGCCTTTCCTCGTATTTGTCCAAACTCGCGCATGCTTTTTTGAAATTGTATGTGAATGAACATGACTCGGAGTCCTTTAGGTCCCACGGGCCTCTGATTATTCTTCTTTCGTTTCTTTGTTCGGTTTCGCACTTCTGTGTATACATAGGCCATATGTTTATATTTATACGTTATAGTTGTAGACATGTGTACGTTTTTTGTATTATATTTGTGTATATACTCGTTAATTTATGTGATAATAATAATTTAACTTTTATTTGAATGTATATTATCAAGTGAATGTAAAATGTATATTGACAATTGAATGTATATTGACAATTGAATGTATATTGACAATTGAATGTATATTGACAATTGAATGTATATTGACAATTGAATGTATATTGACAATTGAATGTATATTGACAATTGAATGTATATTGACAATTGAATGTATATTGACTGTATATTGTATATTGACTGTATATTGTATATTGACTGTATATTGTATATTGACTGTATATTGTATATTGACTGTATATTGTATATTGACTGTATATTGTCAATTGAATGTATATTGACTGTATATTGTCAGTTGAATGTATATTGACTGTATATTGTCAGTTGAATGTATATTGACTGTATATTGTCAATATGAATACACGTATATGAATAGGGGTCATTTAGATTCCATGATAGAGACCCCTAATTATTATTATTTTTCCCTCCTTGTATTTCAGAATTTTCTCCAGGACTACCACGACCTCCCGGGCAATGAGCTAAAATCACGTAAACGACAGAACCTGGACGTGCTCTGTCTGTTCTGTTCTGTCAGCTTGGTCTCTCTCAGAAAGAAATTTCTGGCCACGGCTCTGTTGGGAGACCATATGAACTGCATTTTATGGGACATTCCTGTAATTTTGGATGTTTCAACTTTTTTTTTTTATAAAAAATGTAGCGGTTTTTTCTTGTCAACGAGGCTTAGTTGAATTTTAGAAATCAAGAATTAAGATTGTTTAGATGGCTCTATCATAATCAATTATGGTCGTATACATATCGTATTCATCTCGCATGTTTGTCAAACATATAGGTTTTTTTTGCTCAATCATATTTTTACCCATTCAGACTTGTAGTAAATATCATTTTCAGCAATTGGCGATTTTTTTAGCAATTTTAGTGATAGTTTCCAACTTTACTTGCCTTTGATTTTTTTTTCGCTGTAAAACTGGTAAATTAACTTGAATTCGGCAATTTCTTTTTGACTTTAATTTATAACTTTACTTGAATATTACAATTTCTTTTGTGATGATTGGCGATACCCCATATTTTCCCGTATAATATCTGATTTCTGCAAATTTTTCTTCTAGAAAATATGGTAAATCTAGGTAGGTGTAACACGTTTATTTAAAAAAAAATAGAACACGCCAGAAATTTACGAGAGTAGTTCATGAAAGACTCAAGCTGAAAAGTCCAAATTAAGGGTACGGCAGTAATTTGCATTTTCACCTGAACAGTGGTTATCAAACTTTAGTCACCCGCGGCTCCCATTCGCTTTCCCGGTTCATGATTCATCTGTGGTTCCCCAGAATAGTTTAGCAGATATTTTTCCTTATAAAAGAACCACTTCAAAGCATAAATAGGAACATAAATCAATATCTCCTGCTCGCCACGACGCTCCCGACAAAGGTTGGCGACGCCCCCCTAGAAGCCGTAACGCACACTTTGAGAAACAATGTTCTAAGAGGTCCTTCTTGAGCATATCGGTAGTAAAAAAATTGGTATGAAGTAGATTGAAAAGGTCCTGAAATGCCAAATTACTTTTTTCCTTTTTGTTTCAAAAAATTAGAACATCTGACTTAAAATTTACATGAAGATTTTCATGCAAATTCAAATCAACTTGATCGAATAAGTGTTGCACATACATTTCCTGTTTATATATTTAAACCTAGAATGGCTCAATATTCCTATTAAGGGGGGAAAATGAGAAAAAGGGGGGGGGGGAAGAAAAAGCGTAATTTCTGTAAATTACGTGTCCATTTGCTTACACAGTATGAGAAAATGCGTGCTGATGTCGCACGAATGCATTGCACTTTGGCCTTGACCATGGATTTGATGCATCAAGACATTGAATTGATAACTCTCCGGCATAGATAAAGATCTGGATTCTACCTCAACCATGAATCCCGTCGGCACTATTGTAGAGTCAATAGCAGCTGGTCTGTAATTTATCAGCTTTTTATTGTAGCACGACTCCACAATTTGTTGTTTTTATCAGCCCAGCCCAATTAGTTGAGCCAGATTTCCCTAAATTTTTACATTTCGAAGTCATCATATCGTTATATGGATAATTTTTGAAGTCAATAATCAATTTACTTTTATTGCCTTTTTCGGAAACGGCTCTATGTTACTTGTTATATAATAACATTTCCGGACACATCTATCTTTCGGGACCACTTCGATATCTCTCTGAGAGATGTGAAGTGAGGTGTGTCCGATCCTTTAATGTTCAATGGTTTTATCACGATCAAATACAATAATCAGATATCACAAAAACACTGAAGTATCGATGATGCTTTATGGACATTGCCTTTGAGATACTGTGTGATCTTAATCGGTGTTTAAACCTTTGCGGTGCACTGTACGTTTTAAGTCAGATGCTCTAATCTTTTGAAATAAATTTCGTGGTGTTCTAATTTTTTGAAACAGAAGGGAAAAGTAATTTGATATTTTTCAGGACCTCTTTAATCTACTTTAAACAAAATTTTGCCTCCGATATGCTCAAGAGACAGCCTCTTAGAAGATGAAAATACAAATTTTACAACCATACAACTAATTTGGGATTTCCAGTTCATGAATCGCTGTCGTAAATACAAATACAAAGGCCACAACAGGCAAAGTGCCCATCGAGGTGGCTGGAAAGTGATGCCCATAAAAAGTATTGGTGTCAAATATTACCAAAATACACCAACTCAATATAAAAACAAAATTATATTCACAGATAAATTAATCATAATAATACTGTATAATACACTGTACTTAAAAAAAGATAACTTCTTTTTAAACACGTCAATTGTGTTACAATGCACGACCCCTGGGGGTAAGCTGTTCCATTTATTGACGTACATATTAGAGAGAAACTCTCTGCAACACTACGTCCTGGAACTGTCCCTTACCAAACGATATTGGTGTCCCCTTGTCAAAGCAGTTTTTCGACGGTGCATTAATAATGTATGATCCATCCTATCCATCCCGTGGAAAAATTTAAACACTTAACCCCCGACACCTGCGTTCCTCCAATTTAAACATATTCAAAAAATCGAGTCTTTCTTCATTCTTCATAGCTCAACCCCGTGTGTCAACAAGGGCACCCGTAGCTCTTCTCTTCACCGCGTCAACCAAGTCAATGTGCCTCTGTAGATTTATGTTCTTCAAAACCTTACGGTATACTTCATTGCGGGGCGAATTACGCCTCGGAAAAGCGGAAGAATGACTTTAGGAGAACACGAAGAAACCTTTTAAGAATGAAATCAAGCATTCTATGTTTCTTCTTCTCTTCTTAAGCATTCGAAATTTTGACCACCGATGAAGAGTGTTCAGAAAACCTAAGCCGCTCGTGGATAAGAATACCAAATCGGTGATACTAAGTGTTGCATAAGGAATAATAACACCACTCAAATCATAAGTAAAACTTGGGTTGTTTGAATCAAAATGAGCGACCATGCACTTATCCATACTGAAGACCAGTGTGGGGTACTTCTTATTTCTGGGGTGTTCTAATTTTTTCAAACAAACATGTATGTTGAGTTGCGTGAATTCATATATTTGTTAGGAATACGTTTCTCGGGCCTAAGGATGGAATGCTTTGGCGGGCAGCATTTGTCTCACGGCAGGAGGTTGCGCAGTGTGCATTAGTTTGTTTCACCACTTTTCGTGGTGTAGAGTTCAAGTGTAACGCAGTAAACATTTTCAAAAGGGCAAAACACTAACTGAATTTTATTAATCAAGTTATTAATTGTAATGTTTTTAATGGCGATGCAAACAGTGGTACAAACAACATATGGATTTGGAAAATATTTCAAGAACAGCATGAATTTGATAGTGTATTATGATGATGCTCTGCCTCTCGATACCGCAATAATCCCTATACCGATTTTTTTTCAGGATTTTCTCTTAGTCCGAAGAGTACCGTTATATGGAAATTTCTCTTAATAGTTCCACAACACACACACACAAAAAAAAAGCACGCACAAATTATAGAAAACTGCAGTTCACCACACACACTGTCTACGCAATCTACTATTATTAATTATGGATAAAGTCATAATTATTGTCACATAATTTTTATAAATCATGAAAATAATCTTAAGTGGTGATGTCAAAGATTCAACTAGGCCTTGTTGAGAATAAGGGGGAAAAACGGGACATTTTATGGAAGAGTTGGAACAGCCAAACGTATGGGAACATCCAGAGCCTCAACTTAGAAGGGGGGGGGGCGGATGCCGAGAGAGAGGAGGCGCAAATTTCGCCCTTTAACCTCTCATTCAAGACTGACCAAGTATATAATTGCGGTTTTGGGAATATCAAGGGGAATACAAGTTATATGGTCGCTCTTTATACACAAGTTTCTGACCCGCGAGCTGTAGAAGTACCGCATACCTGGCCCTTCCGATTGAGAAAGTTATGCACCCCTGCTGTAGGAGATCTTTCAACCGTTTATCCTGGGATTCAGGGTGCCCCAGCGTGCCTGGAGACCGGATAAAAGTGCCGTGAGATATTCAGAAAATAACTGACCTCCATTCCAGAGCCGCCCTTAGGGATGTTTGCGACAAATGCTGTTGCACTGGGCCCCTACACTCAGGGGTATAATAATTTCTTTCAGAAAATTTTAAATTAGCATCAATTATGGAGTTTTTCTTTCATAAACTCTTCAATCTAAATTTTCATCAAAATTTTCATATAAATTCTTGATGCTCATTCATCCCTTCTGGAAATTTGCATTTTTATGTATTTTCATCTAGAAAGAGTAATTTCTTTCAGTTACCACCAGTTCTGGAATATCGTTTATCAATAAATTCTTAATTTTCATCAATTCTGGAGTTTTGAGCTTCTTTCTATTCTGGAATTACTCATTTCATTTATCCCGTATTTGCATGAGTACTGGAAGAATTTCTGTCAATTACTTTCGTTATTTCCGATTCATTCTGAATTTTCATTAGTTCTCAGACAATTTCCTCCATTTGGTACTAGTTTTAATTAGCTTTAGAGTAATTTTTTTCATAAATACAAAATTTTCTTTATTTCAAAATTTTCATTTATTGTTTTTGTTAATTTAAATTCATTTTTAGCATTCCTGTACATTTTGTAATACTGTATGAATTTTTGGATGCCGATATCCCACAGATTATACAAAAAATCGGTCTCTCTCTCTATATATATAAGGGGCCCTCGAAACTATTAAGACGCTTCTCACCCCGCGTCTGGAAAGGGTGGCCCTGCCCTATTCCTAATACAAAAATTACATAATGATAATCCTTAGTAATATTTTTAATAGAGAAAAAAATTATCAACTGGTAACGCCATCTATACGTCAACTTCTATTGTACAACTTAAAACCACCCCATAATGAGTTATTGATTAATTCAAATTTCATTCACGTCTTGACAATCAGGAAATAAATTAAACTTTTTACACTTTTTGTTTTGGAAAAACTGACTACATTTTTTTTTTGAATTTTCCAAATGAAAAATTTAATAAATAAAATTTCAGGATTTCCATTAAACATTTTCCATTTTCTGTAATTTTTTTTGTTACAAAATGGCACAATATCCCGGGAGAATGAATTCTTTTCAAAATTCAGAAGAAAGTATTTTCCCAGTAAAAGTGATGCTATGTTGAAAAAATTAAAAAAAAAACAAACTAAAAATAAATAAATAAATATACCATTAAAAGATGGTGTCGCCATCTGTAGTCCTGAAAAGCTACATATATTATCCAGTTGTACTAGTTTTTTTAGTCGAATGTTTTGAATGGAGATGATTTTTGCATCATGTTTTTAACTGTGATTTTTTTATACGATTCAAGTGGGACGTTTTTCCAGCGTTATTTCCCATTTTTTAGGAAACTCATAATTAAACATTATCCACTCACAAAAGAGCGGAAAAACTTGAATTTCACGTTTTTAACCGATCACGATCAGCAACGACGTTGCTTTGGGTCGTAAAAGTCCCAGACCTAATTATTATTATGGATATTTTGGTGCACCCAGGGACGGATCCCCTCCCCTCCTAGCGAAATGTGATAATTCATGAAATTTTAGGAACTTCTTTATGATAATATTGCAACAACAAATTCAAGAAAACTTCGACTAAAAACGGACTAAAACCATGAAAATTAAAAAAAAATTGGGATCGTGAAAAAAAACAACAGAAAAACGACTCAAACAGAAAACACGGGACAAAATGCGGGACATAGTCACCTTATGTTGAGACTAATTTTTAGCGATTTGTGAAATCACTCATCCCAACAACGAGGGCTATATCCGCCCCTGGGAGCACCCTGTATATATATATATATATGAGAAAGCTCTTGACTGAAAATGAATTTCTCGTCTCCTCTGAGTACAAGATTCATCTCGTCAACAAACATTACAAATTACTTTGGTTATCAACAGAATTTATGATAAATATTTCGATAAATTCTTACGGCAAAAAATCTTATGTAAACAAAATTTATGGCAGAAAATCAAAAAAATTTTCCTCCATTAAATTATTTCAATAAATTGTTAAAAAAAAAATAATAATCAGTCAAATTATTCTAATAAATTACAGTGAAATCTCACTACGTCGATATGACGATAAATCCCTTAACAACGACGTTTTTTTTCTCTAATCTTGTTTGGAATCGCTAAACACCTCTCGATACAACGATTTCCTTTATTGCAGTGATTCTCAACGTTGGCAAGCCCGTGGCCCGGTTTCATTCATTTTTGTGAGTGGAAGGCCCAGTCAAGCACAAGACTAACGGAAAATAAATGAGGAAAAATGAAATGGCTGATCATTCGCGGCACGGTGGTTGAGAAACACTGCTTTACTGCGACACACCCCTCTATAATGATATTTTTTGAGGAGGTTTTAAAACCGCTACGCAACGATATATATTTAAATAGTCCATTTTCTCTGAGAATATTCAGGGTGGTGGTGGTGGTGGGGGGGGGGGAAATTCCCTGCTCGTGCCAGTATCATCGTTGTGTGTTACTGCTACGATAGCGTGATCGGTAGAGGTATGGCGCGAGATAGTATCATCGTTGTGGGGGGAAAGAACTGATCGGGCTCAGAATTGGCGATTTCTATTCCCCACATCCAATCACTATGCGGTATTTGTGAGCCAATCAGGAAGATTCGACGCAAAAATAAGAAGAAACGAAATATTAAGATGCTCTGTTTAAAAATGTGGCAAACTTGCTAGGTAGTCTGAATGACGTTTATGGCAAACACTGCAGACGCCTTCTATCTCTAGGAGGTGTTGGCCAAACCGTGCGAATTGTTGGCACAAATATAGGACATAGGTCGATACCGTATGAGAAATAAAGAACAGCTCAGTTTAAAAGGTTTAGTAATTTGATCGTGCCATTGCAAAAAAAGTACAGATTTCGAATTTGAAGCTCGGAGAACTTTGCTATACACGACAGAACATTTTTTCGGTTAGTTTTTTCGGTTTAAAACAGGAATTTAAATATGCAGTATACGTTGTAAATTGAATAAATCGAATATGTGATTGGACGTATTATTACAATCTCGGCACTTTTGTCCAGGTCAAGTAATTTCGCTCAAATATCTTTCAATATATTTTTAAACTAGTTACATACATGTATTTCAGAGTTGTAGGTGGCAGTTTTTGCCAACCACAGAAGGCATTAAGTAATTTACAAGAATTAATTGATCAAGTAGAAACATGGTGCGAAAACAGCAGTTAAACTTAATGCAGGCAAGACAGTATTTATGTGGATCACAGGAAAACTAGATCTACCCCCAGATGCCGGAATAGTGGTTGAGGGGAAATTCATTGAACCAGTTATAAGTACTAAATACTTGGGAATAATAATTGACAAACGCTTGACATTTGTGCAACAACGCAATTATGTAATACGAAGAGCTGACGTAGCAAAACACACTTTAAAACGCATACTTGCAAGCAGATCAACATTGACTATCAAGAACAAATTAAATGTATACAAAATGGCTATCAGATCCATACTTTTATATGCTGCACCAGTGTGGCTCTACTCGAGCAATCAACGCATGGTTAAATTAGAACAATATCAAAACAAAACAATAAGAGCTATGCTGGGAGCCAATTGGTTCATCAGGAATAGAAGTATAAGAAACGATATAGGAATGCCCACCATACACGCCTTTGCTCAAAAGCTGGCTAATAATCTCTTCCAAACACTTGAAGAGTCAGAATACCAACATCTTAGGGAAATATCCACTTACCCAAAAGATCAGATATCAGCATTTTCCAGACCCAAAAACTTTCTGGTTATGAAAAGACCGGAGGTACCGGGATTGTGAAAAATGTATATAAGCAAATAATAGTATATAGTGTAAATAATTAGACCAACTGCAAAATATCAAATTTTGTAGATAATATCTATTTAATCAAATAATCATAATTAACTGCATTTAATAACATATAATCGCATTTATTAATATGATCTATAGTTGACGCTGAACATAAAAATGAGAGTAGGTAATATATGCATTATGATGAATGATTAATGTTAAAAGAATAGCATTAATTATAACTTAATGACGTCCTAACAGGCTGATGAAGTGACGTTCTGTCACTGCCTTGTTGAGTGACACTTTCTGCTTTCTATTTCTCCTCCAGCCTACTTAAGCTTTCTTTTCCCCCTAGATTAATAACCCAATATGGGTAATATTAAACTCTAAGTAGTTTAAAAATAAAACATATACAACCATGGCGAAAATCGCACTACTAGTCCAGGATGGCTAAGAAATGACTCAGGGGTATGCACTGTTTGCCAATTTCAGTCGGAACCCACAGGCCACTATGTCATATTTAGGATTTAGGATGCCAGTTTTTGTGAGCTACACTAAAGCCTCTGAATTGCAACGGCAATACATCTAACTGAATTTTGTTTAGCAACTGATCAATTAAAATTTTATGCGGTGAATATAAATACTAAAAGAGCGCAGTTTTTTTTTGGTTGTATTAACAATGCCGATTTGAAAACACGCCAACAGCAGCATAAATTTGATGGCACGTGATAAGATTGCCTCTCGATAAAATGATAATCCCTCTACAACGACATTTTTCTTGGTCCGCAGGATATCGTTATATCGAGGTTTCACTGTATAGAAAATAGTCTATTAAATTACTTCGATAAATGATCAAAAAATAATCCATGAAATTATTTCAATAAAACAAATTATTTCACTAAATTACGGTTTGGAAGAGCAAATGATCCTTTGCTTGATACAATCACAGAAGAAAGTCAACAAAAAAGGCGAATAGAATAATAATAATGTAAATTACGATATCAAAAAATTCATTTCATTTAATTATTTCAATAAATTGTAAATTAAAATTATCAACAAAATTTATGAAAAATGTAATGCTGTTTTGGTGAACTGGCGGCATAATTAACGGCAAATGTTTTTGATAAATTAGCCACAAAAGTAACGACAACTTATTTCAAAATGCTACCAAAAAAAAAAAAAAAAAAACAAAAAAAAAAAAACGAATGACAAATCACCGACAAAATTCATGAAAAATTATCAAATTTAATAAAAACTATTTTGACACAATTATGGTTCAAAACTCTTGACAAATTATTTACAAAATTAATGATTAAGTATTTTGACAAATAATTGACAAACTTGATGCCAAACTGTCAACAAATTTTATAGAAACGGTCAACAAATTTTATGGAAATGGTCAACAAAATTCACGGCTATGCATTTTGAAAATTATGAACAACATTCATGTCAAGTCTCATGAAAAAGCTATCGACAAGATTCATGAAAAAGCTATCGACAAGATTCATGAAAAAGCTATCCACATATTCATGAAAAAGCTATCGACAAGATTCATGAAAAAGCTGTCGACAAGATTCATGAAAAAGCTATCGACAAGATTCATGATAAATTGTCAATAAAATTATTTATGACAAATTTTTTTACTTTACAAATTATCAACAGAACTTATGATAAATCATCAACAGAATTTATGACAAATTATCAACAGACTTTATGATAAATTATGCGAACAAAATTATTTATGGTTAATTACAAATGGTTAAGAACCCCTGCCTTAAAATATTTTTAGGAGATACGTGGCCAAGTGTCTTCTCGTGATGGATGCGCTATATAAGAGTATGCGGTGAAAAATTCATACACGAGTACATACGGATATAGAGTAAGAATACTTTCTTGGTTTATTTTAAAACAATGGTATTTTTTACAGTGAAGAAATCGATGCAGAGCTCAAAAATTTAAAGGAAAGTGAAATTTTGAAATACATACATATTTGAATAAATTGAATTTACTGCAGACATACTTTTAGCCTCGCGGCTATTGTTAAAATTGATTTTGTATTCCCCCCCCCCCCTCCCGTTAGAAATTCAATCATATGCAAAACAATCTCCTAAGTTTTAAAATTAATACCGAAGTGATTGAAAGAAAAAATGAAATGTCCTAAAATTTTTTTTCCCCATTTTATTTTTTGATGGAAATCGATTTTTTTTTTGCTATTTCTAGTTCAAAATAATTTCCTGAAAGACAGAGGGAGACTTTTTCTTTATCCGTGATCGTCGAAAATTATTTTTGTCTGATTTAATAATTTTTTGACATATAATGTTCACATGGAAGCCATACAAAACATAAAATGAAATTTCTTTTTGAAATTCAGAAAATTTGATTTTATTGAAAACTGATGCAATATAAATTAATTATTAATCTTTTATGGTCACTCATAAATTTTATTCTCAATTTTTCACCGTAAAGCATACGTAATACGTCTGTAAGTACAGGGTGATCAGCGAATAAGCCCTTATTTCAAAATTAAATATCTCTACAACAAAGATCAATAGAATTATGCGGTAAACGGTACGTTTATTAGCAGAACTGTTGGAATGTTGTACAGAAATTTCGAAAATTTAGTTTTTTTTTAAAATTTTTTAAAATTAAAAAAAAAAACAAACGAAACTGGAGATTTTGGGGTTCCGAAAATCCTCATTTGTGCGAAAAGAAACCACTGCATTCGCCTGAAGTTACTGCATGGGCTGCGGTATGCGCCAGAGGCATTATCGGCCCCTTCTTCGTGCGAGAAACGATTACTACTGAACGTTACGTTACAATTTTGTAACAATTTGTCAGCACACATGGCGCACACACAGAAGACACAGTTATATGCTACTCTCTCTCTCTCAAATTACAGTGTTGGTTAATTATCAAATAAATGTTAGTTAATTGTGTTAGTTAGTTTATAATTAAATAAGTGTTAGTTAATTATTAATTAAATTTCAATAAACATTATATTAGGGGAGAAAAAATCGAAAATACCATGGAGACTGCAACAGAACTTCGGTTAACGAGCTTAATTCATCCCGCCAACGTGCTCGTTATCCGAATCGCTCGTATATCGAATATCGAATCAAATTTCCCCATATTAAATAATGGAAACTTGAATAATTTGTTCCACAATTATTCATTAACATAAAAATGACCAACAAAAACGACATTCAGTCAATAATACAATACAATAACGACACAAAATAAATAATACAATAAATTTTTTTTCAATAACACCATAAACAAACATACAATACGATAATATGTTTACAAATGAACTTACTCAAAGCGATGAGAGAGAGGAGGACGATAGTTTAAGACGATTTACGGACTCACTGTTGTCAGCAAACCTATTCTTTTTGTGTGACTTTGAGAAAGAACCTATCCAATGGCACTTGCTTTTGCCTCCTTTTTTTATGATTTCTAGGGAATGGGAAATTGTATTGTCGTCGGACAGATAAATTGCTCTCTTTGCTACAGCTTTATCTGATTGGTTCTTCTTTCCTACAAAATTTTGAAGTGATTCCCACATTCTATACATATCTCTAGTCTCATTTGAATGGAGGGACTTCTCCTCACTTCACTCTTCCCCAAAACGAGATACCGTCCATAAACTCTTACGTGCGAAGGAGAGCCCTCAGTTCATTTACTGCCAGCTCCTGACCATGTTCTACCACCTCGACTCCCAAGGACACAATCTCGTTGACAAATGTTGACTCATGAGCTCTCTGTTCATGAGCTAGTCCCCTCAAAGTCACGTTCAATAATGTAATCAGCTCGCAGTTTTTTCCAAGCAGAATTTAGAACCTTCAAGGGTACATACTCGTTGTGCAATACTACTACAATGCCACATTTAGCTTCTTATCGTATCACGCTCGCAATCATTTCTTTAATTCAAAATTTTATTTGATTCCAATAATTAATCATTTTAATAATTAATCATCATCATGATCATTTTCTGGGAAACATCTAGACTTGCGATACATATTCTGAAAGTTATTTGTAGTTTTTAATGTTTTATTAGCGTGAAAAGGTTTTTTTTTGTCTATTTCAATATTTCAGTCACCCAATCAGCAAATAAATGACCAATTCTCAAATATCGATCTACTTACCACAAAAGGAAAGTTTTGGAAATAATCATGGAAATAATCATTTTCATAATTACTCAGGATAATCAAACACAGAAATAACAGCTCTAACAAACTCTTTTATTTACCTAGCAAAATAAAAGAGTTTTTTTTGTTACACAGTGTGTGTGATTAACTAACAGTATTAATGATAAATTTTATCAACAAAATTATTAATTAAAACATTATTTTTTTATACGCACTTTACAAAATGTTAAAAACTTCACAAATATGGAAATGCGATCTTCTCCATGCGAAGTTACATCAATGAAAAGATTGACCAACACACTACGAAAAATACGGAAGTAATAATTCTCACACACAGCCACTTTCTATCACTTCACTGAATACTTCTGTGCATTATTAAACAGGTTAAAGCATACTCGAATTTTTCTCTTTCCTATGAACATTATATATCAGAGTAATTTTCTTTCAGACCTTATTGCTTCAAGTTTTTATACTTTTCTCTTTTAACTCTCCAGGTTTGTCGAAATTCCTGAACCACGCGTTCCTGTACTTACAGGAGTCTTCGCTTCTCTTGACTCCGGTGCCTCTGCAAAATGCGATGCCAATTAACGTTGAACGAATTGGGCAATAACGCATCGGAAAGTTTTATCTCCTCAGATATCGGAAGAAATAGAATGCTCTAGAAGAGAGAGAGGGGGTGGATGGTAGGTTGGATCTCTCTCTCCCCCATCTCTTTCCTTTTTCACTAGTTTGCGTCGTGTACAAGTTGCTCCAGACCTTCAATTATGCCTAACCAGGCGTATCCGATGACTGAATAATACTCAGGCTACTTTTTCCTTAAAGTGTGTAACCCAGTCTTTTCCAATATCCAGCGGGAGGAAAATGGCTCTCCACTTTGAAATGCTATTTGATTAACAAGAACGCAAACGTGTCGATAACAGGGAAGAGGTAAAACCTCTCGAGCACCGCATGGAGTGGTATTAAATGCACAGGAAATGAAGGTAAAAAATAATAATAGCAATAAAAAAAATGCACGAAAATCAATTTAGTGCTTTGCCTTCAAAACATAAGAACCTTTTCCCCCTATAGTTAAAAAATAAGAGAAGTGAAATTTAATTTCCTTTCAAGTACAAGAACAGAACTCTTGTTGCCATTGAGTGCAAGTGAAATATTTCATTTATGAAAATGGTTTCGTAAAGGAAAAAGAGAGATTTTTGGAGATCCAAATTACTTTAAGTACGGAATGGAGAGAGTATTATTAGCTGATTACTAACATCTGATATTAAAAATAAACATTATAAAAATTAGTAGTAAAGGGAATTGAATTTCTACGAGTATATCCTTGAATTATTCAGTTGCTGTTACAATGTGCGTTAACTGTATACAACTGTCACAAGATTGTATGACTACGAACACATTTTATTAAAGTTATTAGCAATCTAATTAATTAACTGAATCAAATTTTATTTATTATTAAAGGAATGGTTTTGAAAATAATTTTTCGATCTTTTTTTAGAGGTATTTTCGGAATATCATGAATTTGTTATATTTTTGTGAAATGTGTAATTCTGAATTTTTCAGTTTTTTTTGGCGAATTTTCAATTTTTGTTTAAAAGTTTGACGGATAGATTAATTTTGATTTTTTGTGATTTTTTCCAGATTCGATAAATAATTGATAAAGATTAGTTTTTTGTGAAATTTCTTAAATTTTTCATGTTTGAGGACATATCTACATTTTTAATTTTTCTGTTTCACATGTCGAATTTCAAATTTTTGATTACTGGTTAGAAACGTTTCACAAATATTTTTCGGTTTTGTGAACTTTTCTGTATAAAAATTTGATTTCTGTAAACTTGGTGAAACTTTGATGTATGGGAATTTGTAAGATTTTTGAAAAAATAAATAAATGACATTTTATCGGATTTTTTATGTTTATTGATTCATTAAATGTTTGTGAATGTATTAAGTTTGAAAAATAAGAGAAGTGAAATTTAATTTCTCTTCAAGTACAGAAACAGAACTCTTGTTGCCATTAGGTGTAGTGAAATATTTCATTTATGGTTTCAAAAGAGAAACCAAAAAACAAAGATTTCTGAGATTCAAATTACTTTAAGTAAGAAATACAGGGAGAAAGTATTATTTGCTCATTACTAACATCTGATATTAAAAATAAATATTATGAAACATTAATCGTAAAGTGAATTGAATACGAGTATATCCTTGAATTATTCAGCTTCTGTCATATACACGTACTGTGGGCCCGCACAGGGCCCACTTGGAAGGGGGGCCCCAAAATGGGCCTAAATGCAAATTCTTGCACAGGGCACGGGAATGGTTAGTTACGGCACTGTACACACGTTATAATATAGATTAAGGCTGTAAATATATACATTTTATCAAATGTACTGGGGGCTCTGCTCCCCTGCACCTTTGGTGGCCAACCCCTCTTTCTTCTTCACTAAATATCTTGTTTATTTCCTCCAACTTCATCAGAGTGCTATGAAACGTGGCGTGTGGAATCACCAGCATACTGACAAATTTTACAAGAATAAAGCAAAAAAAAAACAAAAACAAAAAAAACCCCAAAAAAGAAAATGTGATTCATCAAGTAGCCCCAGAAAACTTCCCCATGAGGGTCCCAGACTGGAGCCCTGTTGGACCTCGAAAAATTTTCACTTGCATTAATTTTACCAACAAATAAATTCTAGGGCACCAACGAACCCGGGACCCAGTTCGCACACATTTAGTGAGGCCCCAGACTGGCTTTATCTCGTGCTTCCGCTGTTGCGAATTTGACTATGTTAAACAACAAATGTCATTGAGATTCCTCCAGGGCCCCCGAAATGGAACCTGTGAACTTTTCCATGTTGGCCCCCGACCTGGAAGCTTGCCGGACATCCCCCCCATGAGGGTCACAAAAATTTTTCACTTGTATTCATTTTACTAACGATTAAAATTCAGGGCCCCTAACCAGTTACCCGGGACTCAGTTCGCATACTTTTAGTAGGGGCCCCAGACTGGCTTTATCTCGAGCTTTCGCTGTCACAAATTTCACAATGTTAAACAAAAAAATAATCCAGATTCCTCCAGGGCCCCCGAAATGAAACTTTCTTTATCGAGACGATTGGTGATTAGGCATAACCACCGGTGCATCATTTTTTACAGTAACGTATACATTTTAACACTAAAGTGTATAGGAACCAATTGCGGCAGAAGCCAAGCGCCATATAAATGTCAAAGTCGTATAAACGAGGTTCAACTGTATATTGTACCTCCCCATTAGCGGACACTCGCCGTTAGCGGACAAATTTTTTTGTCCCATGGGTGTTCGTTATCGAGAGGTTCTGCTGTATTATCGAACGAAATAGAAAATTTCTAGCCACTTTTGTAGAAGAATATGGAAGTGACACTTTTTACGAAGTAAGGTATGAAATATCTCATACGTTGAGCTCATTGGGGAAATGCTTCTTAAGATCTATAATGGTGATGAGATTTTGTGGTGAATATCAATGGTTCAGGGAATTAGTTGAGAAGCTTACACTCATAATCTTCGTGAAAAGGAAGTTAATTTTTCCTTTAGTGCACGTGAGAGATTTTAAAATTGGCTCTAATCATGGCCTAAACACTAAATAGCCTGATCGCGCTATTGAATTTCCCAGATTTTTAATCTAATATCTAATTCATAGCTTTAAGAAACTAACCGTAAGAATTTTAATAAGAATTTTCGAGCTTGTACAAGTGAGAGAACTAACAACAGTGGTTGACCACATGTACTTTCCCTCAATGCTGAAAATATTTTGTGGCATTAATTTCTTCTCTATTCTTTATTATACCCGCAAATTTTAATGATAAAATACGTGAAGTTTAATTTAAAATAGCTACAGATTTTATAAGTTTTGCTGCGCATATTTCATCGATCTAGGAGGTGCGTAGATGATTCATAGAATATGAAGACTTCTATAATTATGAAATTTTTTTTGAATAACAACACATTTTGCACATTTTGACATAATGATTGTTGGTAACAATAAATTTCAAGAAAATTACGATTAAAATTTAATAACGAAGAACTAAAGGATTTAACAATGATTTTTAAGAAAATGATCATTAATAACAATTAATTTTTAAAAAAATTAAAGTTATTTAAAATTTCAAAAATGAATTTTAAGAAAAGAATAGAATCAGAGTTTTAGCAATGAATTGAAAAGAAATGCCTGTTGGTAAAATGAGTTTTCAAAAAATGTCTATTTGAATTGAAATGAATTTTACAAAAATGCAATAAGAAATAATAAATTTGAGAAAATGTTAATCAAAAACAATGCGTCTTGAGGAAATGGCAATTAAAAATAATATATCTTGAGAAAATGGCAGTTGGTAACAATTGTTTCCAGAAAATGTTTTAAGAAAATTACACAGTTGTAACAGTTTTAAGAAAATGAGCAATACAACAAGTTGCCGTTGGTGCTAAGTACCGAGCACTTGAGCTCTCATCTTCTTCGCCTTGGCTTCTTTACTTAGGCTGAGATATTGATCAGTCAATGACAAAATGGTTTCTTAAAAACAACCATCGGTGAACATAACAACAAGTGATCGTTGAAGGTTATACAGAGCGACGGGCTCAAAAGAGGGCTCTATTTTCCTTCATCTTGTGCGATGATTTTCATGTTTGATGGGATATCTCGGTTTGTGAGCAATATCATCACACATTTGTTCGCATTCAACTTGGCATTGTTGCGTGTTCCATCTTTCAACATTTGCGATCAGCTCCTAGAGGTTATTTAGCGTCTTCAAAGGCTTACTGTCGGTTGAAATTAATATAACATCGTCAGCGTATAAAACCAGGATGCCCTTTGGCACCATAGGATAATTATCCATGAAAATATGTGGATCGTCGGGCCCAAGTTGGAACCTTGGTTAATTGTGGTTATACGTCTTTTTTTTCTGATAATGAGTCGTTTATCTTGACCTGAAAGATCTGAAAAAATATATATGAACTCGAAAATTTGATAAGAATTGAGGGGTGCCCCCTATTTATCATTTAAAACAGTCCTTCATGCCAAATTTTATAAAATACCCGACTGTAATCTAAAAGGGCTGCAACAGAGTAATCTTTATAATTTATAGCTGCTTGAATGCATTCGATTACCCAGACGAGCTGATGAACTCTGCCTTGAAACCGAACTGTTCCATTCAGCCTAAGTTGAATTCATTAATAAATTCGGTCAGTCTTGCAGCAAACACCCTCTCGACTAATTTGGACAGATGAGAGAGAAGAGGGATAGATTTATACCAGCGTTTTTCCCAGTGGACAATATTGCCCCTTGGTGGGTGATGGAATGGTCCAGGGTGGTGATAGAGGCTACGGATTTAATTAACATAAGACCCTATGGGTTCACTTGAGTTGGGGGGGGGGCGATGAGAGAAAAAAATTTCTGAAGAAAGGGGCGATGGAATGCAAAGTTTGGGAAACTATGGTCTGTACGATGATGCAAATGCTGGAGGTTGAATTAATTTCATTATAGCATTTTTTTTCCAATATGCGGGAAAATAAGATAGAATTAACATGAGATTGCAAATATTTTCAAGAGATCCGATGTTGTTCGGAGTAAGCATTTTTATCGCTTTAGATGCGAGGCTATCATTGTTCAATCAATCCCCGTAAAGTACCTACGATAGGTGGGTGCTTTAAGGAGATTCATCTTATAGATATGATTTTCTCTATCTCGCCCGGACTCGTGTGTGGCATAACTGCGTGATCCAATGGAGGAGGGTTCATCAAGTACTCTCTCACTACTTGATTTATTCGCTGTTGATGTTCTGGAGTGTAGACGTCATTTTGAGAGAGAACTAGATCCACTGTGAATTCATTTACCTTCTGCTCGTCCTCAAATATCAGTCCCTCGGATCTGCTGTGGATCGCTGGTCAGCGCGCCTCCAATACGTTAGAAGTTTCTTGAGAATATTAACGTGGAGGCGTGTCTGATTTTCATGTGGATCGCTGGAATCAATCGTAGTGGCTTTCTTGTTCATTTTTCTATAGATGTCGTACACGCTCCCATCTTCTGGCTTATCATCATGCCCACTAATCGAGCCGCTCGTTTAGGAAGTTCCTGATAAGGCTTCGCATCTCGGCTTTTCTACTATTCTACTACTGATTGAAAATGCAGATCTCTGGTTTTCTAATACAATTTTCTGTACCCCCTGTTCTTCTTTATCTTACCTTTTCTTTTAAGAAGTATGGAAGTGCTAGTGGATTATGACTTCTAAGATTCGTAGAAGTTGCAGCGTCAACTGTATACCATTCGTGATCTTTTCCAACTGGGATTCTACTTCCTCTTCTGTTTCTTGCTGTGGAATCAGTATGGCCATGTCTTGGAGTAAACATTGGTATTTTTCCCAGTCTGTCTTTCTGTAGGTGTAGGTCGGTACATGTAATTTATAAGAACTTCAACTGGCAGGTCATCTGCTCTAAGAGCACTCAGAATCTTTGATTGTAGTTGAAACTATAGGTTTTTTACCAGCATTAAGTCCAGGGCATCTGGTTGGCAGTTCAGGCTACATGGATAGTATGTGGGAGTTTGCGATCCTACGATACATATTTCATTTTTGTCGCAATGCAACAAGTCGTAATGACAAAAAAATCTACTCTTTATTTATTTTAAAGTAACGTTAACAACAGCGGAATATTGGCGTAATGATAAGATGCTCGTCTTCCACTATGAAGATTACCGTCAAAGTCCGCGGGTTTGAATCCAAGCGCAGGGCATCAGAAATAAGTTCTTTACCTTCGGAGACTAGGGTGACCACCGATAGATGTCGCCTTTATTCCCACCCAACTCCATTGGTTGGAAATTGCCGTATGGCGATATATGACCGGAGTTGGTGTGCGGTAAAGTAGTAATGAATTATTGTAAAAAAAAAATAAAAAAATCGAAGTACAGTAGCTTCAACGAATATAAAGAAAATTGCTAACTAAGGCAGTGAATTCAAAGGAAATAACTATCATTTACAAACAATTTTAGAAAATAACAACTAGTAAAATTGAACTGAAACTAACAAAAATTTCAAGAAAATGACTGAGGATAAAAATTAACTTTTAATTTCAAAAAAGTGACTGGTAAACAAATAACTAAATAAAAGATATAATATAAATAACAAAAAAAATTTTAAGAAAAACGCTCATTAGTAACAATGCGCATTTTAAAAAATAGTTATTGATAAAAACAAAGAGAATTAACGAAGAATTAAAAAGATATGACCAGTAATGACAATCAATTTTAAAGAAATCTATTGTTAACAATGAATTTTTCTTTGAATCGATAAGAGCGCATTTCTTGTCAATTCGTAGCAAGAAAATGATTTATTTTATGCCAATCAGCAACAATTATCAATTTCTTGTCAATCGCAAACAATTAATTTCAACAAAGCATTGGTTTTAGCTCATTTCAACAAAGTAATGATTCTGTTTAAAGTGCATTGGGGCACGCAATGACAGTATTAGAAAAAATGATAATTATGTTCACAAACGTATTTTAGAAACAAAAAAAAATTGATATCATGGATTCATCATCAATGGATTCCTATTTTGAAAACTGCAAAAATGGATATCACTGAAAATGAAGAAAAATATATTTTAAAATAATTTGGTATTTTATTTTGATGTTTATCGATTTAAAAAAAAAAATACAATTATCAAATGGGCGATTCGGTGCTTGTGAATAAGATGCATCAAAATTCACCAAGACAAATTCTTCGATCCCAATAACCAACTGAATGTTCGTATTTGGAATTTTACTCGCAATTTCTCGTTCAAACAGAAATAGAGATACGACATTTGTTGCGATATTTGAATATGACAGTTGATAACTTGTTCTCCGTCTTGTATGGGAAAGCATTAATATTCATTTCTCCCGAGAACCTCTGCGTGTGTCTGTTCTAATATTATCTTGTATTTCCCAGGTCTGCCTTGCTACTTGGAAATTTGTTCGCAGTATATAAGACCTTCTTTGTGAGTAGGAAGTGACTTTTATTTTTCCAATTCTTTGTTTTTGTAGGTTTTTTTTTTCACCAGCAGACAAATTTTTTGTCGATCACAAACGATGATAAATATCTCGTCAATCACTAACAATTCTCAATTTCCTGTCGAACACTAACAATGATCAATTTCTTGTCACAAGAGCACTAATAATGGTCAGTGTTTTGACAAACACTAACAATGATAAATTTTTTGTCAATCGCTAAAAATGATAAATTTCTTGTCAATCGCTAACAATGATGAAATTTCTTGTCTAACATTGATCAATTTCTTGTCTAACATTGATCAATTTCTTGTCTAACAATGATCAATTTCTTGTCTAACATTGATCAATTTCTTGTTTAACATTGATCAATTTCTTGTCTAACATTGATCAATTTCTTGTCAAACATTGATCAATTTCTTGTTTCTTGTCAATCGCTAACAATGATCAATTTCTAGTCTAACATTGATCAATTTCCTGTCAAACATTGATCAATTTCTTGTCAAACATTGATCAATTTCTTGTCAAAAATTGACCAATTTCTTGTCAAAAATTGACCAATTTCATGTCAAACATTGATCAATTTCTTGTCAATCGCTAACAATGATCAAACATTGATCAATTTCTTGTTCCTTGTCAATCGCTAACAATGATCACTTTCTAGTCTAACATTGATCAATTTCTTGTTTCTTGTCAATCGCTAACAATGATCACTTTCTAGTCTAACATTGATAAATTTCTTGTCAAACATTGATCAATTTCTTGTCTAACATTGATCAATTTCTTGTCAAACATTGATCAATTTCTTGTCAAACATTGATCAATTTCTTGTTTCTTGTCAATCGCTAACAATGATCAATTTCTAGTCTAACATTGATCAATTTCTTGTCAAACATTGACCAATTTCTTGTCAAACATGACCAATTTCTTGTCAAACATGACCAATTTCTTGTCAAACATTGACCAATTTCTTGTCAAACATTGACCAATTTCTTGTCAAACATTGATCAATTTCTTGTTTAATCGCTAACATTGATCAATTTCTTGTCAAACATTGATCAATTTCTTGTTTAATCGCTAACATTGATCAATTTCTAGTCTAACATTGATCAATTTCTAGTCTAACATTGAGCAATTTCTTGTCACACATTGATCAATTTCTTGTCAATCGCTAACAATGATCGATTTCTTGCCTAGTAATGATCAATTTCTTGTCAATCGCTAACAATGATCGATTTCTTGCCTAGTAATGATCAATTTCTTGTCAATCGCTAACAATGATCGATTTCTTGCCTAGTAATGATCAATTTCTTGTCAATCGCTAACAATGATCGATTTCTTGCCTAGTAATGATCAATTTCTTGTCAATCGCTAATAATGAAATTCTTGTAAAGCGCAAACAATGAAAATTCCATGTCAATGATCATCATCCATGTATAATGATCATTAACTATAATAAATTTTAACAAAAATTATAATTTTGAAAACATATTTCAAGGAAATTTTTATTGAACTCGAAAAGTATGTACTCGCGTGACCAAAAAACAAAATTCGATCGAATCAGTAAAAGAAAACGCATTTAAATCCACTAAGACATAAATTCTTCGATCTCGCTCACCAACTGAATGTTCATATTTGGGGAAATTCACTCGCAATTCCTCGTTCAAACAGATATAGAGATACGGAATTTGTTGTGATATTTGAATAAGATAGCAGCATACTAGAAGTGGTGTGTTCTCGAATGTTTTGTCATCCATTGAGAAGTTATATATTCTCCGTCTCCTATGAAAAAGCATTAATATTCATTTCTCCGAGCACCTCCGTGTGTGTCTGTTCTAATATTATCTTGTATTTCCCAGGTCTGCCTTGCTACGTGGAAGTTTCTTCGCAGTATATAAGACTTTCTTTGTGAGTTGGAAGTCATTTTTATTTCTCCAGTTTTTTTGTTTCTGCAGTTTTTTCCCCCACACCAGACGTTATCTTTCATCTCTGTTTTCAGGAACTATCATAACTTACAAACAAAAACTTCTCACCATTTCGACAAATAGTGAAAATGCATTTTTTTTCCTGTCTTCAAGTATTTTGGTATTTTTGCCTTTTGTTTTCCCCTTCACTGTCGACACTGGCTCTCCTCCAAGTTATTCACAGCTCTTGCCAAGGTAAGGAGAAGAATTTAGATGAATAACCATCTAGAAACTGCCACGCGTGTGTCTCACTTTGTACGTCCATCATTTTTTTTATTTCGCTTCACTCTTACGTTACCTCTAGCACAACGGTTGAGATAGTATAATTGGTTACGGTACCTACCCAACATACACACTCTCACACACAAAAAAGTAGTTCTCTTTACTATGTGAGGAGACATTCATTGTCCTCGCGGGATCCGGTAGATGATACCCGTTATCTTTCTTCGGGAAGCCGTTTAGACCATAAACGAAACGCTACGGATGGTTCGGTCGTGGGGGGGGGGGGAACGTTTCATGTCGACAGTGGTTGTAAAATATTCAGCCGAGGGACATTGCTCATGGCCATGCCATGGTGGATGGCGAAGAATGGCGGATGTTGCTCTTTTCATATATATATATATATATATATACGAACGGAACACTTTCCGAGGACGCTGGGTAAACTAAGTATGAAATAAATTCATTAAGCCGACGACAAACAAAACTTGAGAGGTGGACTAAAGAAAAAGTCAATGCCGTACTCGGAAATATTTGCTTGATTTTAAAAGAGAACTTCTCTGTGGTCTTCAAGGCTACAGTCTCCTACTACTTCAAGTCCCCCTTTTTAAAATCAAGCGATTCATTTAGTTAACGATAGGAAATCAACACCGACGATTCCATCGCCGTGGAATCAATTCATAAACCAATCAGATAATTTACGTAATGAGGGAAAAATCATCATCAACTAAGTTCACGTTGCGTCTCTTTTGATCTTTTGTTGGCGTGCACCGTGAAAGCTGGCATTAGAACTACTGGATTACAGTTTAAAGAACGGACGCGGGTTCGATTCCCCTCACTCACGCACGCACGCACGCACGCACGGGCAGTTAAATTTCCTAAATATATCTTCGCATCAGCCAGCTGTTAAAAACCTTCGTATGGATAGCAGAGAGGGACACCATCCTCGGATAAGTCGCCATCTGGTGGCAGTATCAGCAATTGTGAGTTTTGGCCTGAATTAGGACCGACCGTCCATGTACGCTTCCATTCAGTGTGCACATGAGCTCTAAGGAAAGGTTGAGGTGTTCGTGTAATTTGTAGTCTAGTAGTATAGGGTGCTCACCTGAGAAGTGAGAGGACGTGGGTTCGATTCTCCGCAAGGGCAGTTTCTCTTTCGTAAATTCATCTTATTCGCAGCTTCGCATTTTTTATTAATTTTTACCTTTTGAGAACGGAACCCACTGTGTTTCGAAACCATCGTAAAGATCTAGTTTTTATCACATCACTTGGCTTTTATTTCATATTTGCCGAAAATCGTTGGATTTCATGGTTTCATTAATTTTATGGCAAACATTGTTGTTTTTTGTGTAATTCAACTATTTATTTTCCAAATTGGAAGTAAGAAACTGGCAATATTATTGAATATGGATATTTTTATTGATGAATGCTAATATTGTAGGCTTGAATGCTTCCTTTGATGAGACTATTTTAAAAGAGATACCGGCTCGCACTTTGATGTTGAAAATCAAACGAAAATACAGAACCCAATCCTGCCGTTCTGTTGAAATTCGAGTAGGTTTCAACATGCGACCATATGACTACCTTGCAGTTCTCAGATATTCTAAGGGTGCTAGAGGAGAAAATGAAGTAAAAAGGGATTCATGATAGATGATTGAGGGACGGACAACAGAAAGCTGTGGGGGAAAGAATCAAATGTGAAGAAATGAAGCTTTTAAGTGAAATAGTATAGGAAAAAGTGTGGAAAATCCAGCAGAAATTCCCATAGATCTATGAGTAAGTCTATCTTAACTCATGACCATGGCCTACATGATGAGATCTGGTAATATGATTTTTGAGGTTGAGTATGAAAATGTGTAAGCTATCACTTCCAGTTGAATATAGGGTCCGGGAACATAATTATGCCCTTGTTCCCATGGCGTTTACCCTGCTCTGTGTAAAATTTTCACAGAATAGAAGCCGATTGAACTCTAGCCCAAGGAAGGATTCCTGAAAATTCGCACGTTATTTATAGAACTTTTGTTCAATATAAATTTTTTTTTTGAAAAATCAATTCATTAAGTAGAAAGGGCTTTGCTCCCGGTAGAGGAAAAGGCTTGGATAAGACAGAGAGGCCACAAGAAAAAAAAATTGTTCCAAAACAGGCCACGGGCCTTCGAAGGTTAAGAAACCTGTTTTAAAAGTCCAATTTTAATATTTTTGCAGCAATTTTCTCCTATATTTTAACAGCCGCAGCTTTCTTATTCTAATGAGCATATACTGTCTGTAAACGAATTCTAATACCAATTGCATGATATGAATAACTCCTAATTTCTTATAACTGCTTAGCCACTTATTATGTGTCACACATAATATTCTAGGAGGTGGCTTTGACAAAGTTTGGGGAGGGGGGGGATCACAGTACGCGCACACTTTCCCTATAATATTCGACCTGATAAAAGTATATCGTAATATTCAATAATATTTGTCTACATTTTTCTATTTAGACTATATTTAAAACACGAAGCAACTAATTCGATATTTTTTACGATCTCTCTCATGATTCTAGATACTTCCCATGAAGAACTTTCTCTGTAATCTTTTCGAATTATAGTTTTTCCTCAAAGACAGGACGAAAAAAAAAAACCCCCAGTTGAACATTACTCAGCTCAGTGTCTGCTAATGACAGTTTAATAGCAGTACAAATTACTTCCTTCCAAAAATTTCCAAGATGACCAATAACGTCCAACTTCTCTCTCACGATAGATTCTCTCTCAGGTAGCTATAAGAATGAAGAGAAATACCCCCTTTTGTCAGCCGACGAGATTGCAACAGTTTCAATGGAGTCATTTCATCAAAAGTAGAATAAAAAAGGAAAAAGAAAAGCCTTCACTTGTCAGAAGAAAAGGCGGAGTTTGTGACTTTTCTTCTTTTTGGTTTTTCTTCCCATATTT
Source organism: Pholcus phalangioides (assembly GCF_987345545.1). Taxonomy (NCBI): domain Eukaryota; kingdom Metazoa; phylum Arthropoda; class Arachnida; order Araneae; family Pholcidae; genus Pholcus; species Pholcus phalangioides. The sequence continues at coordinate 13,942,552 of NW_028301607.1, forward strand.
TTATTCCTTCTTCTTCCTTTTCCCGTCGTGTAATTTTTTGAAGAAAGGAATACATTAAATAGATCGTTGCAAAGAAGCTAGAAGGAGATGTATTAAGGAGAACAGACGAAGCATGATTGCTTGAATACCGAATAAAGAAATCTTTTTTCGGTTACCCAGCTGAATAGACAAAAGAAAGAAAATCATGAAGAAAGAAAGAAACAAGGAAAAAAGAATAAAAAGAATTACCTCCTGTCTTGGATCCGGCCACAGGCAATTTTCCTGTTTTTCAGAAAAACTCTTTCACATTGCCTTGTTCTCATTCTTATGTTTTATTCATAACCCACCAGCAGCAGCAGCAGCAGAAAAAGAAGTCAAGCATGTGCATCTACAGCTCCTCATTTTTTTTCTTTTAACCGTGGATGAAGTCCGAATATAATGCATTCCATATGTAATTTAGAAAATTTCGATTTCCATAATTACATGCTCAATTTTTTTATTTTTTTGTGTGCGTTTTATATTGGATTCGGGTTGGTGTTATTCAACATCGTTGGAGTGTTCCGCTGAGTCGAAAAAATGAAAGAAACGAATACATACATGTACGGAAATTGTATTTCTCTTGGTCGGGAGAAATAGTTCTCTTGGTGTTATTTGTCATTCCGTTACGTTTGAAATTAAGCACATATGCAATCTTAAAGTTTGGCAAGGTTTCTTCTCATTCGATTTTCACCTTTGAATTTCGAACTGGAAGTCTGTTTGTCGTTGAATTTCTTTAAAGAATGTATTCTTATCACTCGTGGATTGAAAATAATTATTTCAGTTCACCTATCTCTTTACGCATTAAAATTCGATTTTGTTCTAATGATGCAATATCTACAAGGGGTGCACAGCCTTCAATAACTGGTATACTACTGGTATACTATAAGGCCCAATAACTGGTATACTATGTGTGCTGACCTGTGTTTTACGATACATTCCTGAAACTTTTGGTCACCCTGAATTTTTACAAAAATTGCCCTTTTTTTTGCTTACGTTCAATGAGGTTTGCTTGAATTTTTATTCTTTACTGAAATCAACAATTAAGATTATTTTCATGACTATAAATTATATTATGACAATTTTATGGCTCTATCATAATTAATGATAGTCATATATAATTATCCATCTCAAATATTTGACGAACATACAGTTTTTTGGTGAACTACATTTTTACCCTTTGTGTGACTTGCAGTAGCCTTTAATTCATGCCGTTGGCATCACCTCAGCAAATTTAAGCGATCGTTGCTTGCTTTAGTTGGCTTTGAAAAATTTTTTTTCACTGTGATTGGCCCTTTTACTGGCTCTCGACAATTTTTTGGCTGTAACTAGCAACTTTATGTGTTTTGGACAATTTTTTTTACTGTAGTTCGCCTTTTTTCATTTTTTTGGCAGTAATTCGCCACTTCACTTGCGTTTGAAAATTATTGGCAATATCCCGTATGGATCCCGTTTTCCCGTACCTTTATGAAGGAAATTATGGTCAGCCGTGTTTACCGTATTGTGTGTATAAATACTTTTCTACTGGAACTCCTTTTCGCGAGCCGCATTTGGGCCACTGGTCGGAGATTGCGTACCCCTGATCTATAGAAAATCTTTCAAAAGCTCATCAGCAGCAAAAAAAGAAGTCAAGCCTGCATCTACAGCTACTCATTTTTTCAAACAGTAGATACAGTAGTAGAAACAGTAGTTTTCATAAACAGTCGAATATAATGCATTCCAAATGTAATTTAGAAAATTTCGATTCCCATAATGACGGGCTCGAAATTTTGTTTTTGTGTACGTTTTATATTGGATTCGGGTTGGTGTAATTCAACATCGTTAGAGTGTGCCACCAAGTCAAAAAATGAAAGAAACGAATACATATATACGGAAATTGTATTTCTCTTGCAGTGCGTGAGTATGAGAGAAATAATTCCCTTGGTGTTGTTTGTCATTCCGTTACGTTTGGAATTAAGAATATGCAATCTTGAAGTTTGGTAAGGATTCCTCTCTTTCGATTTTTCATGTTTGAATTTCAAACTGGAAGTTTGTTTGCTGTTCAATTTCTTCGAAAAGGGGGTTTTCGAAGAAATTTTTCTCTTTTATTCAAAAATAATTTCTTCCATTATTCTTACCACAGTGGATTGAAAATACTGTAGTTATTTTATTTCATCTGTCTTTACGCATTAAAATTCGATTGCGTTGTATAGGGTCGCTCAAGTATTACGTTAGTAGAGTTTTAGTCATTTTTGACCCTCCTACCACCCCCCCCCCCTGTCAGCAAAGTTTCGTCAGCTCTGCCCCTACTCCCTAACGCATATTGGGATCAGAGACGGGAACGGGAAAGAGCAAAAGGGGGTAATTTTTTTTCATGAAAAGAATATTATAAAAAAAAAATTAGTATATCGGAAGAAAATACTTTTATATATGTTATTATATTTCCGTTAATTTCAATGCTATTGGAAGGGTGATAACGCAAAATTTCTTTTTAAGAAATTCATTGCGACCCATCCTTTAAGCCATATACGCTAAACTCATTGCCCGCAGAGCAAATGAGGCCCGCTAACTCAAACCTAACTTTGTAAAAATGAACTAAGCGGTACATTTACAGATCGCTTAAGAGACCCGTGGCATAATTCCTGAGTATTAAAGTGGCCCGTGGCGCATTTTCAGATCACTCAAATAGGCTCGTGTCACTTTCACAGGTGACTTAAGTCACCCGCGATACAGTTCCAGATCACTTAAGCGGTCCGTGGTATATTTAGAGATCCCTCGAGTGACACGAGGTACAGTTTTAGAGCAGTTAAGCGGCCCCCCCCCAGTGCAGTTCTACATCACTCAAGATACCCGCAGCATATCCACAGATTACTCAAGTGATCCGCGGGATAATTACGGATCACTTGAGTGAGCCGTGGCACAGTTCCAGAACCTTTAGCGGCCCGCGGCACATTTGTGAGCACCCGGACGCTTTTCCAGATCATCTGAAGGATCCGCGGAACATTTAGAGATCACTAAAATGGCTCTGGGGAGGATTTACCAGTAGGGATAATGTTAGTTCAGGTTCCCATCAACTAGCGAAAGGTTTTTCTCGTTTTTGGCAAACCCAGTAAGATGTAATTAAGAATATTTCATATTTTTAAAAAGGGGCGGTTGATGACGTAAGCATAATTGACACTCCCCCCCCCTTTTTCATCAAAAGTCAGCAAACCCGAACCCCCCTCCCCATCAATACTGACGTAATACTTGAATGGCCCCTATATTAATATACGATATCCTGCAAAAGAAGTCAAGCATGTTTCTACATAAATTCGTGTTAATTTTAATGATATTTTTCAGCAATAAAAGCTATTCCCGATATTATGCTAAGTAATAAACAAATTAATTAATAAATTATTAACTAATTAATTAACTAATCAATAAATGCATATAATAAAGCTTATTATGAAAAAAAAGACATCCACTTTGAAGGACAATATTTAAAATACTTTATGTGATGGGGTCTTTGAAAAAGAATCACACACGAATCAATACTATCCTACCAAAGCTATGTATGAGGTTTTTCCTCACTTGGGAATCTAATAATACGGTTTAACCAAAAATAACGGAAACGTATTCATTTGGAGGCATTTGGGATGAATCGATTTCTCCATCGATAACGAATCATAAAGTTCTTTCACTACAGACACTTCGCTTATACGGCTTCCGACGGTAATTATCCAGGGAATCCTTTTCCTTCTAATCATAGACAAAATATCAAATTTTCCCAGAATTCGGTTCAGTGTGCATACAATGTGATGTACTTGCCCTACAGGCATTTTAACCCAGGATCCACCTATCAAAGACCATTTCGCCTTTTGTAACATGCCATGATTTATATAGGAAGATCTCACTGCATTTGTGAAGACAAACAAAACATATTTGCAAGGTATTGCAAGATCTTGGAAAAGAGAAATCCTCAGTGTGACAGGACGTTTTTGAAGACAGGAAGATATCTACGCATTTGTGATGGTAAGTAAAAAAAGGAAGACTTGCAATATCTTGCCAAATGGAAAGCCTTGCAATGTCTTGCCAAATGGAATGTCTTGCCAAATGGAATGTCTTGCCAAATGAAAAGCCTTGCAATGTCTTGCCAAATGAAAAGCCTTGCAATGTCTTGCTAAATGAAAAGCCTTGCATTGAAATCCTTCAATGTTCTCGTGTGAATAACCCAATACCCCAAGCGGATGACCCATTTGCGGTTCCTCAAAATTATCTAATCTGGACATTGTGTGAAAGGGAACCTATTTCGTGAAGCCTCAAGACCAAATTCAAGAAAGGATTGGGCCACATCAAACACATTTCCGCAAAGAATTCTTGAAACATCCAAGAAAATTCATACACCTAAATGTATCAGACTCAATGAAATTTCAATCCCTGACAGAATATCACAGCTTTCCCGATTTCGCTTTCGTAGATAAATTCGAACGAAAATTTAATCTGCTTTGAATTCGTTCAGGAATTCATCAATACGCGAACGCGATTAACAAGATATTCTCAATTATACAAGTATATATAAACCTTATTTTATAAAAATTCTTTCACTCCCTGAACCATTTCCCCCAAAGGAATTGCAGTGAAGAAGAAGAACTTGCAAATTTTATTACTTTTCATCAACACAGGGAGGCCGCGCAGCCCTTGTTTACACGCATTCAGTGATTTTCACAGTAATTTACTTACAAGATGTTACAACACAGAGTAGAACATTTTTTTTTCTTAAAAATCCTGTAAAAGCTCGTAGGTGTTTGGGAAACTGAAAAGAAAAAAACTTTATTTGAGGAAATCCAATTAATAAAGTTCACGGGGAAAAGAGGGTAAGCAGTTGATGTGTTGTATATGTGTGTGTGTGTGTGTGTATAAGGGAGTAGGTGGAGGGTAGACGGCCATCAATTCAAGACCTACTCACGATAGGCGAGCACAAAATATTTGAATATGCAAATCGTCCGAAGGAGGTAAACATTCATTTGCATGTTCCTTTAGCCTGTGTAATCTAGGATACCTCAATCACGATGAAATGTGATTAACTCCAAGACCTGAACATCCTCACTACTGGGTTTATTTTGGGATAAGGAGGTTGGAGGGGGGGGGGGCGTTGCGTTCGGTGGAAATTATTAGGAAATGGCTCGAACGCGTAAAATTAATCCGAGTTTCACGGCCGCGCGGAACATGTCAGCGATGGAGTGAGGGCAAACACAAGCATCTTCTCCCACTGTATCAAAGAGGGAACGAACTATCGGCCTCCGACGATACAAATGAATAGAAATCACGGAAATCGTGCTGGAAAATAATGAGGTGGACTACAGACTGAAAACACTATTACCCGGCCCGTAATCTCATATACGAACCATTTCTTGTATACGTTCTACCACATTTTCTCATACCCTCAGACAATTATATTACGGCTCACCTCTCAGTTTTTATAGGGTAATCATCCACGTGCCGTTTAAGTTTCCATTTAGATCACGGGATACATGTAAAAACGTATTAGCAGTTAAGACAACTGTCTCTAAGTGTTGTTGAGTTCGAGTGTTCATTCTGTTCTCATTCGATACCTTCGAATGAGAACACAATGGTTGAATACTCTTTCAACAAAAAATAAGAGATAGACTATTACATAAAGAAGATTTATACGGCATCCAGAGAAAACTGGATACGTAGAGACAGGGCCTGCGCCAGGCATTCGCCTACTGACGAGGCAGTCGCCTAATTAGGACGGCATTTTCTATGACAGATTTCTTATGACGGTGTTTTAACTCTCGCAGATATTTGCGCATTGAAATCATTTTGAGGGGAAACCGCGAGTTGGTAGATAAACGGAAGTAAATACAGTAAAACCCCTCTTAACGGTCACCCCTGATTTACGGTCAAATGAACATTTCCCGGCAAAAAGCCTATTTAAATTATGTATTTTGAACTCCTCCGTTTAACGGTCACCCTCAAATACGGTGATGAACATCATTTTCATCATTCGTTCTATTGGACTAAAACCCCAGTACGGACACCAATACTTGGAATTTTAGTTAGATCTGTGGTCACTGGAGGGCAGCAAAAAGTTTAATATTTGACCAACATTTTCGTATTTGGTTACTTTTGAATGAAATTTTGGCAAGAAGTTTGTTAATGTGATTGGCAACTCTGAGGTCCGGCTAGAATCTGAAATCACATGTTGCTGGAAGTGTTCGTATATTTTACACATGATTGCACGCTGTTTATTATGGCCAGTTCTAGCACACACACAAACACAAACCAGCGTCGCTCCTTACCACTCAAAGAAAAAAACTGATGTCATTGAATAACAGAAAAACGTAAAATTTGAGTTCGAGCAAATTAATTCAATGCTTTGATTGAATACATTTTCCTGTAAATAATTTGCATAAGATTTTTCTATTGAATATCTTTACATTGATATTGAATGACCGGACGCACCCTGCTTCCCATCTCAATTCATTCAATATCAATATTAAAGATATCCAATAGAAAGGTCTTATGCAAATTATTTACAGGAAAATGTATTTAATCAAAAAGCATTGAATTCATTTGCTCGAACTCAAATTTTACGTTTTTCAGTTATTCGATGACATTAGTTTTTTTTCTCTTAGTGGTAAGGAGCGACACTTGTGCTAGAACCGGCCATAATAAACAGCGTGCGCAATCATGTGTAAAATATACGAGCACTTCCAGCAACATGTGATTTCAGATTCCAGCCTGACATCAGGGATATCATTATAATTAATTCAATATTTTTTCCATAAAAAGTATGACAAGTTCTGTGTCACTCATCGTATCATCCTTGATCTCTCACGATTTGACTTTTCCTCGTTCAGACCAGAAAAAGCTGTAAAAAGACGAGAACGAACATTGCCACGGAACAACAATGGGGAAACCAGAATGCGTGCTTGGTTAGTTAGTTATGATGATTTCATGCAATTTCTTCAATATGCCACTATAGTGACCTGGCCGAAGTTCTCATTCTAGGATGTCTCGAATCGGGTCCACAAGCATTGTTTGAATGAGGTATTATTCTCCCAGGAAACACCATATTGGATCGCTTTTGCGTCATTATGGCTAGTTTCTGTAAAGATTGTGAGACAGAAGAAACCAACGATAAAAGCAAATAAAAAAGAAAAAGTCACGAATTTCTAACGCATTCCGACATACTATGGGTGTCGTGTTCGGAGTACAAATACAAACACAATATCACGCTGATCGGAGATCCCATTCGAGTTTGGTACAAAATCTTAATTCCCGGTTGCTCAGCGGAAAATAATTCTGACCACAATTGACTTGAACGGACGTTCCTTTTTCCCTGAGAAACCGGGATCAAGATTTGGAACCGAGTGGGACCTCCGGTCAGCGTGACATTGGTTGTATTTATCTTCTGAAAATGGCACTCATAGTGTATCAAAACACATCAGGAATTCGTTCCGTTTTATTTGCCTTTATCGGCAAATAGCATGATTTCTTCTGCGAAGCGAAATGTGATGAAACAAGCCAGAATTTTTCAGGAGCAATCCAATATTATGTATTCTGTAAAAAGAAAACCCCCATTGTGCCCATTGAGACACGCATACTGTATAATTGCTCGTGGAAACGATTAGCACCATCCTTGAATAATAACTTTGGCCAGGTTGTCTTAATGAACCCATCACATAGGGTTTTATTTGATCACCTCTCACACACACACATATCTCACATTTCAATAAATTCTTTGAGCATTTATTCCCTAAGTAAGTGTCTATTCCCATTTACGTATCTATTTCTCCGAATACAAAATAGATTAATCGGTCTATTTTTATATTCGTGGCATTTTTCTCATAATTAGACTCTACCTATTAGATTATGCATTCTATTATGCCTTCGATTGTAGGACGCTAGGCTGGGAAAATCCAAATTATTTTGAGACCATTGCATTAAAATTATTGAAAACTGATGAGATGAGTAGCTTATATTACAAAAGGAATCTATATAGGAGCTTACCAAAATAAATTAGGAAAGCACTCTTTAATCTTCTGCATAGATTAAAGACCGACTTGAGAACGCCAGCGATAATACTTCGCCTAAAATCTTTCAGTCTTACAAAATACACGGAATGATTTTCTGATCGGAGTCGTATCATAAATAGATGCAAAATTTTGATTCATAAGAAGATTCGTTTCGTGTAAAATGTGGAATTGCGGTCTGATGATCGCATTCGAGCACTGGGATGCGTGCAACGTGATATAGATATGATTGCGGAGATGGAATACTTAAAAATAGAGCGAGAGAGATCTAGAATAATTCAACTAAAGCTCTATGGCTGCATGTTGGATCTATTACGTATTCACTTTTGTGGAGCGGAGAGAGAGAATATCTCGTTTCTAGATAACGAGCTCGTGATATTCAAGCAGTGTTGCTTCCTTCTCGGATGCTGAGTTTGCATAACATTGGTCAAGGGAATTTCGTCGGATAGGCTTGAGCACGCATGGGAAACACCATATGAAGTGCTTTGTAATATTGTTTTACCGCGTGAAATACGAGGCGTCATCACATTTGGTTGGGGGCTCCCTTGACCGATTGAATCACGAACCGACCACTCAAGATATGAAATTCATATCATTCAAATTTATTGTCATGTATGAGACGATGCATTATTAAATATTAGTCACCGAAATTAATAACACTTTTACGAGATTCAGTTTAGACCTCTAAGCACCTCAAGGAACATCATATTTGATTCGATACGTTTATCGGTGAGTGTAAAGCTTAATAGGGTTTCATAAATATTTTTACAATATGTGTGAACCAGTTTTTTAAATTTTATTGAGTTGTCCCATAAATTTAAACGAAATCAATTTTTTTTAAATAATTCAATGAATAAACGCACTAAATTGCACCCACACTTCTTGCCAGTCATATTTTTTTTACGCATCGCAGTAAAAATAACGGAAGTAGTCGAAATTCTTGCCAATAGGTGTAGCTATTCGACACCATGTTAATACGTCTGCATGAAAAACATCTGTTTAAAAAAATTAAATAAAACATAAATAAAGGTCAAGGGAATTTCGTCAGATAGACTTGAGTACGCATGAGAAACACTATATGAAGTGCTTTGTAGCTTAATATTGTTTTACTGCGCGAAATACGAGTCGTCATCGCATTTGGTTGGGGGTTCTCTTCACCGATTGAATCACTTATCGACCACTCAAGATGTGAAATTCATAACACCATACAAATTTATTGATAAACATACATCTGGTCAATTTTTTTTTCTGACGAAACCAAAAAATAGTTGAAATTCTTGTCAATAAGGGGTGCTATTTGACACCACGTTAACATGAGTTTGCATGAGAAACATCTACAAAAAAAAAAAAAAAAAATGGAATAAAGTATAAATAAATATCGAGGGAATTTCGTCGGATAGGCTTGTGCACGAATGAGAATCACCACATAAAAGAAGTATTATTTACCGCTTAAAATACGAGGCGTCTTCACATTTGGTTGGGAGCTAATTAAATGATAGTCACCATAATTAATTACACCTTTATGAGGTTCGTTTTTAGACCTCTAAGCACCTCAAATCACATCAGCCTTGAGTAAATAAATACTCAAATGTAAATTTAGGTAACACATGTTAAAAATTGTTTACAATTTGTAAACGAATTTTTTTAAACATGCATAAAACGATTAAACAAAATATAAATGTCAAAGGGGAATATACGCATAAGAAACACCATATAGTCAGTCACAAAAGTCTACATACACTCTTGAAAATTGCATTATTGAAAAAAACAAGAAGGAATCAAGATATCGCCCTCTTTTTATTAGAACATTGAACAATTCAAACATGTTTTGATAGAAATTAAAAATATCAAATTGATATTTGCAAAAAACAACAAACAACTTTAAGTGAAAAAATAGCATGTCACAAAAGTCTACATACATGAGTGAAAAGTTTATTAATATGCATGATTTTTGCATTTGAATTAATAATTAATTTTTTGTAGGACCTCCATTCCATGCAATAACGGCATCCAACCTCCTGGGAATGGACTAAACTACACTGGTGTAAGAAATTAAGAGAATTTGCAGACTTGGTCGATTATCTCTAGAACTACTGTACCGATTTTAATGAAATTTGATATGTATATACATTGATACAATACGAAACAAATAACCATTCAATAATTGTAATACACACGCATGATCGTGCGTAACACTCGTTGGAGTCGGAAGGTATGAAACAGCGGTTGCAGAATAAACAAAAAAATGGGTTAATAGATGGGTTAATATGGGGTATGGTCCCCCTCTTACAGATATACAGGTCTCGCAGAATAATTTCAAACTTGAAATGAGGCAGTTTATCATTTCCTGTGGCAATTGGTCCCACTCGTTCAGCAACGCTGTTTTCATTCCCTGGATGGTTCCCGGAGGGGGGTTGCGAGTTGCGATTGCCCTCCCCAGAGCGTCCCAGACATGCTCTATAGGGTTAAGGTCTGGAGATCTGGCTGGCCAATCCATCCGGCGAATATCCTCACTCTCTAGAAAATCGTCGAGCAGAAGAGCCTCGCGTTATCGTCCGTTAAAATGAACTCAGGGCCAACTGCACCCCTGAAAAGGCGAACATAGGGTTCCAAGACCTCATCCCTATACCTCACACCAGTCACAGTGCCTCTTTCAAAGACATGGAGAGGTGTGTGGCCATCCAGCATGATGCCTGCCCAGACCATTAAACCTCCTCCGCCATAATGGTCGATTTCGCGGACATTGGAGGGTAGGTAGCGGGTCCCTGGTTCTCTCCATATGAACGAGAATCGGTGCTTAGGCTGAACCGGGACTCAACAGTGAAGAGAACGGTCGCCCATTGATCCATACTCCAATTTCTATGCTCTCTGCACCATGATAAACGGATTCTCCTGTCCGTAGAAGTGAGCGGGACGCAAACAGCAGGTCTTCTTGCAAACAACCCTCTCCCATGAAGCCTTTTGGAAACAGTCACCCTTGATACACGGGTTCCTGTGGCTGCATAAAAGTCACGAGAGAGCTGAGAATCTGTAGCACTCCTGTTACGCCTCGCTATAATGGCGATCTTCTCTGGCCGTAGTGGCTCTTGGACGACCTTGCCCAGGCTTTCTCTCGATGGATCCGGTATCCTGGAACTCTTTCCATAAGTTACACACGGCGCTGGGCGCTAAATTGAACTCTCTACAAATCTGGACTTGAGATTGGCCTGCTTCTAGCCTCCCCACAATTCGCCACCTCATTCCATCATCTAAACGTTGGTGGTTACTCATTTTTACTGTTACAATTTGAAATTAACCGATTGCTGCAAAATAACACCAAGAAATTCGCCGAGGTGTGCTAGCGAACGAAATGCGTCTTAACTTACGCGCGCTTATAAAGCCTGTTTCTCTACTGGCTCCGCCTACACACATGTGTACGCTTAGGTATTTGACGTACAAGATTTGCATTTTTATCTAGAGGCAGTGGTTTTACATTCAGTTCAGTTATTTTCATGAAATTCGATAAAATATGCAAATTCTCTTAATTTATTTCAGCAGTGTAGGTTTTCCGTTATATCCGCTGTAATTTTGGACCACTCTTTGAACAACGTCTGTTTCAAAAATGCTTTCTTGGTAACACTACTTGGGAACTCTTCTCTCGAGTTAATCCCATAAGTGTTCAATGGGATTCAAGTCAGGTGACTGGGAAGGTGAATGAAGCTGTCTAGGTGCCTTGTAAAGGAGCCATTCCTTCACGATCTTTGCAGTATGATTTGGATCATTATCTTGTTAGAAGATCCATTGGCTTCCGAGACCTAATTTGTCGACAGATGCTAGCAAATTATATTTCGGTATCTTGAGGAATTGGAGACGGTCCATCCACCTTCCATGAAAACTAATTTCCCTATACCAGACGCTGACATGCTTCCCCAAACCATAATGCTGCCTCCACCATGCTTGACTATTGGAATCAGATTTTGAGGTTTCATTTCCTCATTTTTCCTTCTCCAAACTTTCCCGTGACTGTCGCTACCGAAAATATATTTACTTTCATCTGTGAATAAGACAGTTTTCTAAAAAGGGAAACCCTTTTGATGATACTGTTTAGCGAAATTTTCTGATTTACGGTGGAGATCAGAAGTTTTCTTCTTGGAACTCTTGTCCATGAAATCCTTTCGATAGGGAATTCGTTTGACAGTTTCAGGATGCACAGTGTTGATGGTCGTTGATGCAATATGCTATGTCAATTTGGGTGTGGATAATTTCAGATTTGACTTGACTTTATTAACAATCGATCGTACATTTCGATTATTCAAAACCCTCGGATGATTTCCGATTGATTCGTAATTTTTGACAATGGTTTGGACATTGGAACGGCTTTTTCTAATAATTTTCGAAATCTCCCCATAAGATTTTTTTTTCTGTTCGCAACTTTACCACCACGTTTCTTGTCAACAGAAATCTCTCTTCGCGGAGATATTTCAACATCAGAACAAAAGCAATACGTGCCCAGTACAAGTACAGAATTTAGCTTTTCCGTTCGGAGCAGTATTTCTTCCTTCCCTCTCAAATACTACCAAAAATTCCACGTGACGCAACAAAAATGTGCTTGCTGTATGTAGATTTTTGTGACGCGGTTTTCTATCAAATTTGCAAATTCTTGCTAATTTACTCCATATTTGTCATTTACAGTAATAAAGTTTGTTACACTTTGGATACATAAAGTTGTGAAAATAATAGGTTATCCCTAAAGTGTATGATTCCTTCAGAAGTACCATTTTCAAGGGTGTATGTAGACTTTTGTGACTGATTGTATATGAAGTGATTTGACCAAACTTCCTTGACCGATTAAATCACGAACCGAACACTCAAGATGTGAAATTCATAATATTATTCAAATTTATTGATAAATATTATCATTATGAGATGATCCATCATTGAATTATATATATTACTAGCTATAATACTCGGTACGAAATTCTCAATTAGGTCCAAGTTGATATGAAGTGGAGGTGCTATTTTTACTTGGCCCAACCAGTGGAGTATTTTTTTTACATTATTCTTTCCAATGATATATGGTTTTCTTACAGGCCACTCAAGTCATTACTGTTTCGCAATAACGCTGATTTTACTTGAATAAATAAATATTCACTCCTCCTATGGGTTATACTGAACACCCGTTTCCATTGTCAGCCCTTTTATGTCGAAACACACACACATACATTGAATTCCGCATTTCAAAATGTAGAGAGAACAGTAAACTGGATCTGAATTTTGAAATTTTTGTTCCTTCAGCAGAAAAGGTTTGATTTTTCAACCCAGAACTCAAACATTCAGCTTGTTGTTTACAAATCTTTAAATCGAAAAACGAAATCATGAAATCATTTCAGGTCCTTCTGTTCTATGAAGTTATACGTCTCATACTTCATAGTTATTTATACGTCTCTTCTGAAGATTATACGTCTTCTGATTCACTCTTCTCTGACATTTGTGATTTCATTACTTTCCAAATTACAGACTTACTATGTGCGCAGTATGTGTGGTTACAAATAGTTTTGGATAGTCACTGATTTAATTTTATAAATGTATTTCGTCACGAAATCTCTACACAAGCAACCCGAAAACCTGGAAAAAATTAGAAAATATTAATTACACAAACATTTTACGTGTTATCGAATTTTTAATAGCAGATTCGGATTCTACACCCAAAAATTCACAAGAATTGATGTATCACATGCTAGATAGAAAATGACTGTTGGCTAGTGTTATTTGAAGCCCCTGTTTTTACTCGGGACCGTTTCTTGCCGCCGATTCGTTAACTCTTAAATGCGTAGGTTTGCATATATGCAAAGGGTCTTCTAGACGTACATTACTGCAGTCAGTTGAAAGACAAAAACTCAGAATCAACTTTACACATAAGCGCTAAGGTAATTTTCTTTCTATTTTATATTTGTTTGTAGTGTCCCAATTAACGACGACTCTTTGTTCGTTGCAGACCATGTGTGTGGCTGTGATTTCACTTATTTGTTGAAATGTTTTGTTTGCATTTCTTTTTTTCTTTACCTTGAAGTTCCCAACGCGAATTTCTCTAACTATAGCGTGAATCACAAAGAAGGTAGTTATATATTTGTAAAGTAATATTTTTCTTCAATAAATTTACTTTATATGCGATTTTACGTCCTCTGTACTTCCTATTTAAGACCCTGTGTAAGCAGTACAATTCGAGAAAGATTTTTTAAATGCTTTTTCAGGCTTTCTATACGTGTCATCAACTGCGAAAAAAATTGTCACCTCGGAAAAAAAATAGCATTTAAGGGATAAGACACAACTGCACATCGCATCAAGTCCTTGTGAATCTGGATCCCACCATGCAATTATAAAAACCACAGTATGACTTGATGAGGTGTCCCGAGAGCTGTATGAGAAGTTCGAATGTGGTCTGAAAGGTTGAAACACCTGGTTTTACGACAGCCAAGAACATCACATCGAAATCCAAATCACGTCGCCCGCTGAATGTGCCCATTACGATCATGAACGACATGTTGAGTCGAAATTTCCTAAGGGAAAGTAAACGATGTCTTTTTAATCTCTTCGGCAACAGGAATGGTACTCAAATCAGATGAAGCGGCACCGTCTGAACGCACAGGCACAAATCGATAACGCTCAGTAGCCTCAAGTGCATATATATAGGTGATACTGATAATTTTATATTTAAATTAAATCGAATACAAAATCAGGTCTTCTGGGGGGAGGGGGGTTCTTGCTGTATATATGCTTGTAAACTCAGTATATTGAAATAAGGGAACTTATCACTGTTTTATTCTCAGAAGAATTGAATGCTAAGTGCCCTTCTAAGAAATTACTTCACCCGGAGTGGGGAATGATACTTTTAAGATTTAACAATCTCGTAAAGACGTTGCTTGAAGGCAAATATGGTTTAATACTTATTTCTTCACGAAAATAGTTCGATTCAGTATATAGACATATTATAATCACCATATTTGTAGTCGCATGTCTTCACTGACGACGTTCATGCTAATTGCTAAAACAAATCGTTTCTTCTTCGAGACGATCCAAAATTAGCCGTTCTTTATTCAAATGGAGCCATTATTTCCAGTGAGAATTTTCCGACGAAATTCCTTACTGATTTTGCAATAGCTTTCTTTTGTGTACCAAGTTCGGCTAGCGTATCAAGCGGCTGCTGTAACACTTTACTAAAGTAGTGTGAAAACTGCCGTAGTTAAAATCAGTGATCAATATCCTGGAAATATCACAACAGTATAGGACAAATAACGTTCACATAAGACTACAAAAGATTACACAATGCTACTGACATGCGCAGAGAGAGAGAGAGAGAGATCTACGAGATCCAAATTGACATTATAGCATTTGTGTAGCATTTTCCTAATGTTTCAGGTATTTTGTGTGGGGGAACCAATTGTTATGAAGGCCCTGATAGATGAGCGGAAAGGCCATTTGGCCTTGTCGCTTTTAATTTGGATGGCAAAACCTTAAACATAAGCAGACTTACCTGCTTTAATATGGGTTCCTGGAAGACAATTAAGTGGAACAAAAAAAATAACTGAATAGGAGAAGTAATTTGCGAACTGACAAAAAATAAATAAATAGAAGAAATAATTGGCAGGATGGCAAAAAAGACGTAAGTATGAGGTATGATTTGAGGACCGATGCCAATACGTGAATAGGAAAAATAATTTGTGGACCGGCAAAAAATACATAAACGGGGAGAAATGAAGAATTTGCGAACTGTCAAAAATTACATAAAATGGGAGAAATAATTAGCGGACTGGCAAAAAGTACTTCGTATAAAGGATTAATTCGTGGATCGGAAGAAAACAAGTTAATAAGAGGACAATTTGCGCATGACAAAAAACACACACACGCACGCACACACACTTCTCTCTCTCTCTTACCTGTGGACTGACAAAAAATGCATAAGAGCAATAATTTGTGAACCGGAAAAAGAAATAAGTAAGGGGAATAATTTTTGATCGGCAAAGATACAATAGGGGAAATTATTCGTAGGAATAAAAAATATGAAAAATGTCTTTAAATTACCACAGTAAAAACCACTCTAAATATGGCAAATTATAAATAATGAAATACAAATGCATGGCTTGCACGGAAGAGTCGAAATGTGTCATGGAAGTTTTTGCCTAACTTGTATCTTCAATGATTTTTAGCCACCTCTTGACATTATTTCAATTATCATGGAAAAGTGTTCAATAACATATCGAAAAGATCGCCTCCGCTTCAAGAAATGAATCGAAAACGAACGGAATCCGATATTAATGCCCAAATATGCTTAACGAAACGCACACAATTCTACACGTAGCTATTAGAACATAAAATCTTCTCTGAAGACAAATACTCGGACGGATGTTGTCATCGCGAAGTAAAATTACATTTGATAATTAAATAGAGTCATCAATTATTTTGATCGAGTTCGAACGATTCGACGCTACTGCTGAGAATTTCAAACGAGGAATGATCTCGGAAATATATACAAAAGGCAGTTTGTGTCTGTACGAGAGAAAAGACAGTGAGGAGAGAGGCTTTTAACATTCAAGAGAATTTGACACGATAATGAGCTCAGTGGAGGCATCTTTCGAGAGCATCTGTCGCATACTACTCTCTCTCTTTTCCACACCCAGTGTTCTTCAAAACTTTGAAATCATGTTCCATGAGCGCAACTCTTTCGCCTTGCTCCATTATTGCTGAGAAGCTAATGCGTCTGCATTCATGACATTCAGTTCACCCTCTCTCTCTCTCTACGAGTCTCTTTAAACAGTAATAAAATTTGCTTTTGCCTGTGGTTCTCATGATGTCCTTCTAATGACCGGATTTTTGTTTTCGTAGGTTTTCATGCCACTGACTTCACGATCGATGCATGTACAGAAAACATTGTGTGTATGAATGAACTCGTTCGAATTCATACATGCTGTACTCTCGGGATCTGCGAGCGCTCATTTAATTTTCCTCAAGGAGACAGACTTCTTATTTTCTTCTCTCGAGGAAAATACATTTGAAATTCGAAATTTTTTTGTTGTTTCAAGTTCTGAAGAAGTTCGAAACTGTTGTTTCAATTTTTTCTCCTGGAAGTTAAGGATTTAAATATAAAACCTAGAAAAATTAGGAAAATTTCGAAAACATGGATATTTTTTTCCTTCTAAAATCTTTTGTGTTCATGGGATTTCCTTGAGACTATGTTTGGAAGTTTTGGTGGTTTTCAAGTTTATGTTGACTGTTTGACTATATAATGAAGAAAAGCATAATCCTTGTTTTGAATCATTTGAGAATATTCCACGAACGTTTATTGATAATAATAACAAAAAAAGTATCGCAATGAGTACGTCAGTTACACTCACAGGACCGTTCGATACAATCTGTGATAATAACTAAACAATTGATCGGCGTAGAACGCCAAGAAATTGATAAAGAAGAGAAATAATTTGCGGATCAAGAAAAAATTCATAGGAAGGAGAAGTAATTTGAGGACTGCGAAAAATACACGACAAAGAGGAATAATTTGCCGACCGACGAAAAATTCATAAAAAAAAATGACTTGAAAATCAGCAAAAAATTCATGGGAGAAAAAAATTTGGGGAGTGTTAATAAACTAATAAAAGAAACAATTTGAGGATAGACGAAAAAATAAATAAATAGGAGAAATAATTCGCAACACCTGCTAAAGGCTAAAACAGAAATGAAAACCAATACATGAACTGTTTTTTATCTATTAAATCTGAAATAATCTGGTGGCAACATTAATTGGGTGAAATGCTTCCTAGACCGACACAGCTGAAGATCACTGCTGTAGTACATAAAAACCAATGCTAAATGTAAAATCAGAAACACTACAAAAAAGTATGCAAATTACTGCGGTAAAAACAATTCAAACATGGTTAATTATAACTGTTAAAATAAAAACTTCTGCAATGAAGTATTTAAATGTGACGCGGAATTACTTGTATCTTTAAGGTTTTTTTTAACCATCTCGTTGCATGATTTCAATTATCATCGAAGTTTAAATCGAAAAGAACGCCTCAGGAAATGAAAACGAGCTGAATTTGATATCAATTCAAAAATATGTTTAACGAAACGCACAAAATTCCGCACGTAGTTATTAGAACATAAAATTTTCTCTGAAGACAAATGCTCGGACGGATATTGTTATCGAGAAGTAAAATTAGATTTGATAATTAAATAAAGTCATCAATTACTTTGATCGAGTTCGAACGACTCGACGTTACTGCTGTGAATTTCAAACGAGGAATGATCTCGGAAATATATACAGAAGGCAGTTTGTGTCTGTACGAGAGAAAAGACAGTGAGGAGAGAGGCTTTTAACATTCAAGAGAATTTGACACGATAATGAGCTCAGTGGAGGCATCTTTCGAGAGCATCTGTCGCATACTACTCTCTCTCTTTTCCACACCCAGTGTTCTTCAAAACTTTGAAATCATGTTCCATGAGCGCAACTCTTTCGCCTTGCTCCATTATTGCTGAGAAGCTAATGCGTCTGCATTCATGACATTCAGTTCACCCTCTCTCTCTCTCTCTACGAGTCTCTTTAAACAGTAATAAAATTTGCTTTTGCCTGTGGTTCCCATGATGTCCTTCTAATGACCGGATTTTTGTTTTCGTTGGTTTTCATGCCACTGACTTCACGATCGATGCATGTACAGAAAACATTGTGTGTATGAATGAACTCGTTCGAATTCATACATGCTGTACTCTTGGGATCCGAGCGCTCATTTAATTTTCCTCAAGGAGACAGACTTTTCATTTTCTTCTCTTGAGGAAAATACGTTCGAAATTCGAAATTTTTTGCTATTTTTCGAGTCTGCAAGAAATTTGAAACTTTCTTTGTATTTTTTTTATTTGAATATTAAGGATTTAAATATAAAACGAAAGGAAACAGTAAGAAAATATTCCGAAAACATAAACATTGTTTTTTTCTTTATAAAACCCTTTGTGTTCGTGGGATTTTCTTAAGACTACGGCTGACAGTTTCGGTGGGTTTTGTTAGCTTATGATGTTTATGTCTGTTTGACTCTTCAGGGGGAATTCAAATTATTTGTCCATAGGACTCTCTGCAACCAATGACTCAAGAGTATACTTCTAATTACAGAATTTTTTAAACGACTTCATATTTGAACATAGCAAATACGTATTAAAAAATCCATTATGCCAATTTCTTTTCTCTACTTTTGATATTTTAGAAATAACATTTTTTTTGGATCATTTCGGTGTAAAATACGGCCGTGTAAGTACAATAACTTTTTTTTAATCTAGAAACAGTTGATTCCTTACTGGTGTAGTTTTTTTGATAGCTACCGAAATTTGACGTGTTCAGAGATTTATAAAATGACACCAAAAACTGAGGGGATTGGAAATAAAATTCAAAGTAGAAACTACTCAACTTTACTGAGCAAAATTTAACTTCTGTAGACAGTATTATAATGAAAGCAAACTACATTTTACCTTTTTTGATTACCGTTCTAACGAATTAAAAAATCCATTTTAATTAATTAAATTGCTGCTTTGATATATTGCTTGAATTAAAAATATGCTAATACCACCAATTTACATCGTTTTTTTCTTTTTTAATCTATATGCTTTTTATGGAGTGAACCATAGAGGGTTCAGGCTGTCATCCCCATAAAACAACAAAAACAATAATTTTTCACACAGTCTCCATATGCTAAAACTTCATATTAATGATATGTAGAATTTCCTTTGCTGAGTCGAAGCAGATTCTACGAAAACCATTCAAAATCAGTTTCTAAAAAAAAGTTTCATATTTTTAACAGATTCCCTCAAAAAAGCGGGCTCGTTATAAACGGTTCCGGACGTATTTCATTTCGTTAAGGTACAACCGGATACTTTTAAATTCATAAAATATCATCTGAACGATATCATTCTGAAATTCCGATTCGCCTCCATAAAACTGATTGTTACGATAACTAATAAAACATAATAGACATCTGATATTCCACGGATGGGAGTAGAAAAGTAGTATAAGAGGTATCAAACAGTTGACGTCCACGATTCTTATCGTTATAGTTTCAATCCTCCCCCCCTCCCCTAAACACAAACGTAAATCAGCGTTTGTAGTTGCCAATTACGATCGGTAAACGCTTATCATTATTATTATTATTATCATTATCGGGACGTGACGTTATTCAATGACGTTCATCGCTTCCGAACCAGCGGAGATACGTATCAATGGCGAAGTGACAATTCCACAAACGGCTCTTGATGCATGACTTTGCGAGAGAATTCCGCGTTCATAAGCGAGCCAACACAAAATGCATTCATTCCAAACATTCCCGAAAACTATTTGCATCGCAAACACGAGCGATATTGTCAAACAGCTTTTGTCATACACACAACTCTCACAAACCTACATCTCATTTTCTTCGCGTTTATCCTAAAATATTGGATACCATTGAAAATAAAATAGTACAACAAAAGAAGACGTGAAATAATTGTGCAAAACCTTATGTAAATTTCTTCCGATTAAAATTTTTCATTTATTATTTCTTTTTTTTAAATATGACCAGCAATGAGCAATTAATTGCTCACGAGTAGCGCGGTGGTAAGATGCTCGTCTACCACCGTGAAGGTTGTTGTCACGGTCCCTGGTTCGAATCCAAGGGAGGATATTTTCCCTAACGAGCTTGAAGCGACCACCGATAGGCAGCGCCTTCATTTCCCACCCATCTCATTAACGACAGTAAATTGCAATATAGCGATATGGCCAGAGTTGGTGTTTGGTGAAGTAGTAATGAGGAATTAAAAAGAATTCAGTAAATGACGTAGAATTAGTTTTAAAACAATATTAATTAATCTCAGTTTGCCATACAGTATATGCGTTACGCGGTAAATGTGATAAATCCGGTACATAATAAACCAGTTATTATGTATAATCGCCGAACATTTTGGTAAGTTTGATAAATTTCCTCAAATTTATCAGAACTGAGAATTATGCGTAGTACCTAAGCGTCATTGGTTAATTTTAGAAGTACTAAAAAATTATCACTTTCACGAGCGATTATGCATAATACCCAGGCGTTGCATCGTGGGTGAACATGATAAATCGTACTGTATGATATAATATACATGATAATTCATGCATGTATTGTACGTATCGGGCACGACAGTGAAATATGTAATCATTATATCGGGGTTCGACTATATTCATCACACACACACACTAGACTCATTGAGAATTTTTTCATATTTATCAAATTCACCAATTACACTAGGATATTTATGCATAATCACAGATAAAGGTGATAAAAATTTCAAGTATTTATCAAGTTTAACAACGATATTTGGTTATTGTGCATAAGCGTCGGTAAAAGTGATAATGTGTGTGTGTTTCATTATTTATCAAACTTATCTACGACGCTTGGATATTATGCATAATCTTCGGTAAAAGGGATAATTGTTTTTGGGTATTTATCAAATCTATACCAACGCAGCTTGGGCATTATGCACATTCACTGGTAAAAATTGAAAATGTATCAAAATCATCAAGAAAACGATTGGTAAGTATGCATAATAGGAAATTTCTCACATTTACGGTAACAAATGAATTACGGTACTCGATATGAGATGGTTACTGCTCATGAATTTGATTTTAGAAGGATATCCGTACGAGTTAATTCCGAGAAAAAATTCGAACCAGTTATAATCATTTTGATTTAATTTTAATGAATAAATTGATTATTAATAATTGTTAATGTCTATCAAAATAATGATTCGTTACTCAAAAGATATTCCAATTACCTTTTTAGTGCAAATACATATTCATTGTTGGTTTTTCAAATATATTTCCTTTTCTAAATGAAAATTGAAACTCGTTGAATAATCTCGTATCACTGATATTAATAAACAATCTGTTGATCGATCTCCCAAACTATTTGGGGCTTGATGTTCGTCTAGAGAAATTGGGCGCCCGTTTCATGAAGAGTCCATGACAGTTCTCAATGATTTTTCAGCGGTCTTTGGGTGATTTCGGGGCGCTGATCACGAATACGCATTAGTTTTCTCAGATTGAGTCTAGTTTGAGAGGTAAAGTGGAAGTTAAATTTCAATGGTAGTACATAAGGCGCACACAAAATCAGCGGCAAAGATTTTCTAGTGGTTTTAGGGTGGCGGATTTTGGGTGAAGGCCATACTTAGAATAAGACAATCATAAATATATTTCATGGGCATTGTATCATATTTTATCTTGTATATGTATTGTTTCTAGTTTTTGTAATTGCATTTCTAATTGGGGGTTGCTGTATTTTAGAAATATAATACTTGTTATGGACATCATTGTCTCAGCCACCTGGTTGGGCATTTTGCAAGTTGTGTCCTTGTATTTGTATACAACATGTTATAATTAGGGTGCAGGCATCCCTGGTTAAGAAAAACTGCTTTACAGAACTTCGTTATATCGGACTAAGGTTATCGGGACTCGAGGTTGTTCGTTATAATGAAAGTCTGGTTCATAATACAAAATAGATATAGTTATACGCATACAAAATAGATGACAAACAACAAGACATTTGAAGCGATATTTTAAAAATATTGTTCATTATTAGTAATGGAAACTACGATTTTTTTTTTAAAAACGTTTCGAAGGAGTATTCATTTTCTTCATTTTGGATTTCAATGGGTCGGCTATTGTGTTGCTTTGGGGCTAAGTAAACGAGTGTTCACGTAAAATATTTTTATTCGGTTTGGGATTTGATCTTCTTGGATTAATAACATTGCGTTCATTGTACTGAACTTGACTTTCATGGATGGCAATGCAGGTTTTAAATTCAGTTATACTTTCATTAAAGTTAGATAAAATTTTGATAAATTTATTTTGCATTCGTAGAATTCGGTTAATGTTAGTGATATAGTCTCTTTCCCACTCTATGGAGTTATAATTTAGTTGAGATTGGACAAGTGTAATCCGATATTGTCAAAAGTAATTTTTTCACTCCTTCCAAATTTCAAGGGTATTTTTGTACTTACTTTGAATTTTAGATAGAAAAAATTTTGCTCAGAAAAAAATCTTAATTTATTTGCAACTTTTTTTTATATAGGGGTTTTACGTTTCAGGTTAGACTTAATTATCACTTTTTAGTCTCTGCTATCTCAGCAACAATCCAGTGATTATGTTTGAATTTTGGAAACGTGCATTTGTCACAGAAAATTGGGAATACGCGCAAACTGCGGGTAGCTAAAATCGGCGTATTACTGTATCATGTCATATCCTGCCCTGTTAAAGGGCAACTTTCATATAGCGTTTTAGGGGCGAAAAAGGAAACAGTCTCCTTGGACCGTGACCGTGAAACAGAGTGCCGATTTCGAAAGAGCCATTTTTTCCTTCATTTTGGAGTAGCATAACATTACATTGGCATAAAATATGGCAAAAAATGTTAATATTTGAAAGAAAGAAAAAGAAAAGAAAAGAGATTTTGTTGCGGAAAATTGTGCATTACCCACCAATTCGTCACATATTTGTTACCTCCGTTCGCGAGACTGGCTTAAACATTGTCTTGAAGGACGAACTAATGAATATTTACAATATATATATTGTTACGAACTATAAACGATAGATGACGCAATTCTTTATCGGAATATTCCGTTGGCAACGAGAGTTGATACCGGTTTCGATTTATCGAAGAAAGATGTGATTGGTGATAACATTTCAGAAGGTCCCGCCTTCCAGACAGTAGTTCCCACACCTCCATATGGTAGCGCCGCCAACTTGGAAACTGTAAAATAGAATTTTGTAGAACATTCTATAAAAGTTTCCACCAGGGTTATAAATAGTGTGGCGCTAAAAAGATTCCGGGCTCGAGGAGATTTTAAAGAGACTGGATGAAAAGTCAGTTGTGATTTCTAAGTTCTTAGCTCTATGATTTGTAAAATTCATTACAAACAAATCAATAATAATAATAAAAATGTAATTTGCAGCATTAATTAGCAAGTCAAAGAAGACTGAAATTTTTTTAAATAGGAAAGTAACAAAAAATTATCAATAGATGACGCTAATATCCATTATTCTTTGCAGATTTATGAGCGTCCTGCAGTCAACAAAAAATTCACGAGCAGAGGAATAACAACAGTACAATGTTCTATATGACCTCCATTACCTGATACAGAGTGTTTCACAATCGACCGACGGTTTTCAAAACGGGATAGCAAGAAAATGGTGACAGATATTGAAGTTATTCTTGCGGTATATAAATGGGCGAAGTCAGGAATTTCAGCTACGCCATGCACGTTGCAAGGGGGGCTTATAGTTATTAAAATAAAAAAAAATAACTTTTTATGTGGAAACCCTGTGCTTGAAAACCCAATTAGAAAGTTGTTGCCCCGTCTCTCCTGATGCCAACAAAAATTTCCAAGTCCAACATTTGCTGAGATATTTGAGTTAAAAAATTGGAGGAAAGTTGGGAAAGAACAACAGAAACTAACGGACAACGCTTCTTTCCCAACTTTTCTCAGATTTTTGCATTCTTATTTCTCTGCGAATATAGCAATTAAAAAGTGGATTGTTTTCGTTGATTTCAGGAAAAACGGGACAAAAACATTCTAATTGGGTTTCGAGGCACAGGGTATCCATATAAAAAATTATTTTTTCCATTTTAATAAGTGAACAACCCCCTAGCAACACGAATGACTTTTCTGAAATTTCTGATTTCTCACATTCATACTCCTCAAGAATGAATTTAATATCTGTCACTGTTTTTTGCTATTCCATTTTGAAAACCGTCAGTCGATTGTGAGACAGTCTCTACGTAGCGACTAAAGCAAGTTGCAACACTCGTCGCAGCTTAGTGTAGAATGTCTGGATGAATTACATACACGGCCTGTTACTCTACGTCTGACTTGTATTTTAGTGTCATCTATCAGTGACTTATGTAACTAATTTTTTCTCATGAAAAAGAAATCCGATCTCCCTCTGATCTCATTCGTGCTCAAACAGTACGTACAATGTGATTCTAAAAAAAGAATGTCGGCATCTACCCGGGAAATGGATGGAGTGGTCCTGGAGAAAGGTGTGTTCGGTGATAGCAGATTTTTTCGTTGTCCATGGGGTTGGTGTTCAGAGGGTTTTTAAAGAGGGTAAGCCAAGACTTCGCATTGCCTCTTTGTCAGCCGTCACCTACACCAGGCGAGCATCCAGGACGATGTGACGGGAGGGGTGAATTATGTAAGTTCGTTTTTGACGTCCCGTATTTTACGGGACAGACAAATTTTACCATATTATTCGTCTATATGGGAGGGGGGCATTCGTTTTCATCGCCCGCTTTGGATTCGCACCTGAGTGAAGGCAGACAACCTCAGCTACGAATGGAGTGGAGACAGACATCATCAGCTGCGGCCGATATCTTCAGCTGCGAATAGAACAGAGCCAGACAACTTCAGATTCGAATAGAGCTAAGGCGTACATCGTCAGCTGCGGATGAAGCTGATGCAGGCATCAGCAGCGAATACAGTGGAGGCAGACATTTTCAGCTGCGGATGGAGTGGAGATAGGAATCTTTATCTGTGTATAGAGCGGAGATAGAAATATTCAGCTGCGTATAGAGTAGAGCCAGACAATTTCAGATTCGAATAGAGCGAACTCAGATACCTTCAGCTGTGGATGGAGCGGAGGCGGACGGATCCAGGACGAAGTGTCAGAGAAGTAATTGTGAAAATGCATTGTGAAAGTTCTCTTATATATATATATATATATATATATATATATATGTAAACATGGCTATATATATGATGAATGTCGCTCTCCACTTGTTAATACAAGATATACAGAAGACTGGATGTTGTGAAGATATTTATTATTTGAGGTGGAGAGCGACATTCATGTCATATATACAGCCATCTGGTGGCTCGTCGTACATGAGCTATTAGCTGATCGGTTCACCGTCCATTGCACGGTTCCGTTCGACACATATACGCTCTAGCGAAGGAAAATATCTCCTCTGTAGCTTAGTGGTCAGAGCACTCGTCCGGCAATCGAGGGACCTTGGTTCGACTCCCGGTAGAGGCAGAGATGAGTTTTTTCCTTCCTTAAAAAATTAACATCTCAAATAATAAATATCTTCACAACATCCAGTCTTCTGTATATCTTGTATCAACAAGTGGAGAGCGACATTCATGTCTCTCCCTCTCATAAATAAGTAAATATATTTATTTATTTATATGAAATATTTCACTATATTTTAACAAATTATTCAAACATTATTTTTCGTCTGATAATAATTTTTTTTTAAAGTTTCAAAATAAAAATCAACTTCAATTAGAAGATGAGGATATTCTGAGATGATGAAATCCCTCGGTCAGAGCTAAAAAATAATGAGGTTTTTTGTATCATTTGATTTTGGAACTTTATTTGCATACGGGATTGGAATTTAGTATCGAAAATTGTTTGTTTAGACGATGATTTCGGGATGTTTCTACTATTTATTTTCATATTCAAATGTCCTTTAATGATCGGAAATGTCGAAATATTCTACAAAATATAGTTTCCGGGAGTGAATTTCCTCTGCGGGCGTCGTATTTCGTATGCGAGGGGAGCAGTAAAACTCACATCCTCCTCAATCTGGGTGTTTCACGACTTTTTAAAAAAAAGCTGTTTTTATACTGGAATTATTGGATATATATATTTTGAAAAAAAAAAAACAAACTTAAAAATTTTGTTTGCTAACTCCTTTAAGGCATTTTTATGTAGACATCTCATAAGTTTGTTTTTCTTTTCAACTCTGCTTGAAGTTAAAGCAGAGGAGTTTGAAATTTTAGTGCCGGGAAACACCTTCACTAGCTTCTACTTTCTTGCCTTTGGAAATCAAATTACCTTCTATTGGTAACGCTGCTGCTGCTGAAAAAAAAAAGATGTCTCTAAAGTGCGAAAGAAAAAATTTACGGAGACGTGAATTTCTTCAACAAGTTGAGAAATACAAACATCCACTGACGAGAGAAGAAGAAAAAAAACACGAATTTCTTAAGATGTCGAGAAGCAGCTAAAAATTATTTTTACTTTATCCATAAAAACAGCAAGATAATTTGATAGGTGGGGGGGGGGTTGTGTTTGTAAGTTTGCGCAAAATTTTTATGTGTCAATGTTCTTAGCCATTGCAATTAGTTCGAGTCAGACATCACGTTTCACAAGTTCTTCCTGCTTTCATTAAACGGTGCGACACATTTACGAACATCGTCAGCACTTAGTGATAGGACGGTACGATTTAGCATCTGGGAGACTTGGCAATTCATACTTGCCAAGTCTTCCAGATATTTTTGTACGGCTAATAGACCAAAATCAACAAATATCGCAATTTTTCCTTAGAGCTCGTGCAAACTGAACGGGACCGTACATGGACGTAGCTAATTCAGGCTAAAGCTCACAATTACTGACACCAGATGGCAGTTATCGGAGGATGATTTATTTTAGCTTTAGCCAGCTGTTAAAAACCTCTGTACGGTTAGAGGAGATTGACCACTGTCCTAAAATATGCATTTACGGGTTAATTTAAGTGATATTTCGTTTTCGCCCTGGAAAGGGAGAACTTCTCTACGATACTTTACTAGTGTAGATGAAATCTTAAAAATTACTAAAATTTACTTTATATTATAAAAGTTTTATTTGTTTTTACGTCAAACGCGTTAAAATTTTATTAAAACTATAAAAACTAGTGAAAAAAAACAAATAATAATAAAAATAATAACATTGCAATCTGCGTGTGCAAATAAGAAGAAAACAGGATAATTTTTTTTTAATAAGAAAGTTACAAAATTCTTCATTAGATGACGCTAGCATCCAATATTCTATGCAGGTTTATTAGAATAATGCCGTCAACAAAAATCCATGAACAGAGAAAATATAACAGCACAATGTTCCACTATGATTTCCATTACCTGATGCGTAGCAGCAGCTATGGTAAGTCGCAACACTTGCGACAGCTTAGTGCAGAATGTCTGGATGGATTTCACATACGGCTTGTTGAATGACGTCTGCGTTCCATTAAATGGTCTGACCCATTTATGAACATCGTCGGCACTTGGCGATCGCGCGATACACTCCAGGATCACTCATAGCTGCCAACGGGCGGCTAACGAATTTATACGCCATCCGCAGAACTTCCGAAAAGTCCTTATATCTCCTTAATTTTGACCAAAATTAAAATAAAAGTCTTCATTTTTCGGGGGGGGCGGGCCCGAAAAATGAGAGAATTATTTTGGAGAATTATAATTTGGAGAATTATTTTTCCAAAGAATTTGACCGGAGAAAAAAAGTTTGCTCACGTTTCACCCAAAAATGACGTCGCATGCATAAATTTTCGCATGATTAGCGTCAGGGATGACCATATGTCCCGTTTGTCCTAACCCCCTAGAAATGCGTAGGAGGCTAGAGTATTCCTAGAAAGGCTTCCATACATTTAGAAATTACTAGGAGTCTGGCCTACAACTAGAAATGCGCTGACTTCTGATATCATGCGTATGATAAGACCTGCAGTCCCCCTAAAAATGCGTAGGAGTCTACTATATGATGAGAAATGCGTAGTAGGTTGGCGTACAGCAAATGCAACGCTGACTTGCGTTGTAGACTTGCCGATCCCCAGAAATGAGTGGGAGGCTTAAGAAATTCCCAGAAATGATTCCATATAGAGCCGCTATTAGAATTTTTGTTATGAAGGACAACATGAGTTTTTTGCCCCTCTATTACTGTAAAAATTCGATGATTTTATAAAGGTGGTTTTCGTTGCCTTCTGAAATTTGCTGAACGGCGCAGTTGCCCCCTTTGCTCTTTCTTCCTGCCCTGATTCCATACCCTTAGAAATACGTACAACTAGAAATGCGCTGACTCGCGACGTAGGCTTGCCCACACGTAAAAAGTGTAAGACTGCCATATTCTTAGAAGTGCATAAGAGGGTAAAGTATACAACAGTTTGCAACTAGAGGGCAATGTGTACAACCAGAAATGCGTTAACGTGTGACGTAGACATGTCGATTCCTAAAAATGTGCGGAAAACCAGTTGAAATACATAGGTGGCTTGCGTATTCCCAGGAATGTTTCAATATACTTGTGTGAATGCATAGGAGGCTAGTGATACAAACCTACCGATTTCTTGAAATGCATAGTAGGAGGAAATGCAAATGAAGCCAAGAAATGGTTCAATATTTTAGAAGAAATACGGAGAATTCTACTACATCCTTAGAAATGGATAAAATGCTTTCATACAACTGGGAATGTGCTGACTCTTTCAACGTAGATATGCGTATCGCTAGAAAGGCATAGGAGACTGGCGTACACTTAGAAATTCGCTGACTTGCGACGTCGACTTGAAGATCCCCTAAAAATGCGTGGGAGGCTGCTGTATCCTTAGAAATGTATGGAATGATGGCTTACAACATATATAGACATGCGTATCCCTTGAAAGATATAGGAGGCTGGGGCACAATTAGAAATGTGCTAAATTGTGCCATGTAGACTTGCTGACATCCAAAAACACGTAGGAAGCTGTCATGCTGGAAAAGCTAGAAATGCGTAGACTTACGACGTCAACCTGCCGACACCTAGGAATGCATAGGAGACATTCAGCTGGAAATTCACTGGATTGGGACGTAGACTATCCGACATCTAAAAAATACGTAGGAGGATGGCGTGCAACTAAATGCGGGGAAGGCAATTGAAATTGCATGCCCTATCGTATATTGTGCCGTACATTTGAGGCCGGTCTTGTACTGAAAGCGACAACAAGCTTCAAGCAACGCAAGTGACTACTGCTGAAATTGAGTCAGACTATGGGCGTTTAAGGTCGTCCACTAAAAGCGACCTTTACACGCAACTGGATTCGCGCCTGCACTCCGTGCGGAAAACTGTGTTCTATAATAATCTTGAGGGAATATAGAAAAAATTCAATTTTTGAGAGATGGATCCAGAGGACCCGTATTTGGATCCACCTGTAAATGGGTCTCAAGTCCATACTTAAGGAGACCTCTGACACAAACTCGGAGAAGGCGTTCGTATGGTGAATAAATAAATAATAATATTCAATCGAATACAACTTGCCATCGAAACCGTCATGAGATAGGTTAGTTTTACTCTACTGCTGTGGGGTGAAGATTAGTTTGGATTTGCCGTTATGTCGTGTCAAACTATTGGTTCAAGGCTCTGGATTAGTAATCTTAGTATGCTTAGCAAGCACACGACGGACATTAAGGGAGTGGCATCTTTCTAGAAGCTGACCTCATTGGCACTTGGCTCGGGGATTTAACCCGTCTCGTCCTATCAGATTACGTACTGAGTAGAACTGTAGCGTCAAGTTTACTAATTATCCCTTATACTTTCGTGGAAGGTCGGGTACATCTATACGATTACCATCACAACCGATGAACGCCAATTATCAAATTTCCAGCTTTCATGTTTACGCGAGAAAGGGGGAGGGGAGACTGACTAAAATATAAAAAAAATGAAGGAATGAGTGGCGTGAAAGAAAGTAAACAACAGTACTGCTTCTGCGCAGATGAAGCAAGACGTGTATGCTCCCATTTGCTTCGGATTCGGTCGGTGGTCTGCTGCTACCGTCGAAAAAGGTAGTTTCTAGTGGACGATGATCTCCTCCTTTCTGTGCAATGCGTTCAGTCTTGCGAATACCGATAACTGCTCGCGAGTTGTTTATCGCTTCAAGTCACTTCCACTGAGCAACTAGCCTGAGCCAATCTATTAATTCTTTACGCCTCTTTCTACTTCACTCATTTATCCCCAGGCGATCTTTTTTCGGCGCAGTTTGACCAAATTGGTCCTTGCGCCAATAAATCCAAAATCCAATCCTATCCCCAGGCATTTTTGATTTTCCCTCTGCATGCGATCCTCAGGTTGAGGGAAAACTTCTTCAGGCCACTGAAAGGCATCAATATTAGATTCTAGAATCTTTCTCGACACTTTATTTTCTCTGTAAAAAAAATATCAAAAAATAAACTAGCACAAAGCGATAGCAAACAAACATTAGGAGAAGTCGACTAGTATTTCAACTAGCAAATAGTAGGAATCGTTTTCTTTCTCTTCCCGCACCGTTAGTAGCGGTAAAAATAATTCAAGCCTATCAATTCTGTGTGCTTTACGGAGAAATCCGAAGAACCCAAACTCTTTGATATCATATGTTTCGAATTACACACACGAACACATTGGAAGAGAGAGGCTCTCGGATGATACAGGTCCACATTGTGTCACAGCATCGCTTCCCGAGGACCTAACTTGGTGAAACCCATCTATTTCAAGAGAGAGAGAGAAAATAAACAGAGACCTTTAATTAAAAGTAAACATCCAAGGATATATTGGTTATTGTCCGTGTCCCAAAGGCGAAAAGAGTTCCAACCGGTAGTGTAATTCAAGCTTAGGGCGGGAAAATTGATATTTACAATGTACTGTATGTATAACAGCGGCAACCCCCGTTTTCCCAGGGGAGCTATACACGGTGAAATCTCTATATAATTCAGTGATGATGACTCAGCCGGATCAATGACCAAGAAGAAGAGCTCTCCCATAATTAGTAGATTGTATTTACTTAATTGAGAGCTTTTCGTGATAACGAGATATCGATGAATATGTGATTTTGCTATTCCCGTTGAGTTTATTTTGAAAGTACGAGAGAGAGAGTTCTGGATCTCTCAGTTAATACGATAATATTTACCGCACGAGGGCACGCGAAAAGTGGAGTAATTAAGTAGCACTTGAATAATTAATAGCTTGCTGATTGGACTAATGATCGGCAAGGAGAGAAAGAAAAAAAATTTACGAGTTATTAAGTAGTCATTTATTTACCATCAAAGTGTGTATTCTTGTCACTTATGGTGGAGTTGATTCATGTTCACGCTTGAAAAATGTCTTATGCTTGACTTGGGATACCCATTAAAGTTTCTTAGTATGGATCTCGTAAAATCAAAAAAAACATTCATCTGGTACGTTTAGTTAATACAATACTGTTATAATGATGCACTGCTCTTAAATTAACAATAATAAACATAGTTTTCAGCGCGAAACATACGTATAGAAAATAAACATATTTTTTTATGAGGTGCATAATATGCACTGCATATGCAGTTCAGTAGTATGTTGTAGTAGTATTGCTAACCCCTTAAATTGGCTTTCTCACACCCAGTAGATTATCCTACACTCCTATTTATCTCTTTCACTACCACATTATGAAAAAAATTAGATAATTATCATGAAAAATTTTTGGTACGTCATTTTAGTTCTAATCAAAGCTTAAAACAAAATAATAATTTATCGCCGCTGTGGTGGTCGAGTGGTTATAGTGCCGGACTCGTGATGCGAGAATCCGGGTTCGAACCCCACAGTGGTGGTCGGCTGAAGTTGGTTTTCTGTGGTTCCCAACTTCAAGGCGCAAATGCGAGCCGATCTCCCCGTTAAAAAGTCTCGCCACAGAGAGCAACAGTCCTACAACGGTAAATCATTCAACCATAACACTTCACTCATAGTTAGTAAAACTGGGGGCAGATGACAGCACTACACATAACAAGCATTACACAGAAACAAACTTTACGTCAGGTTGCACTACACGTACACGCACATTCCCGCATGTACCGATTCGTTGGGGGGTTCCGCGGGGGGGGGGGATGTGGTGTAGCAGTAGTAGGTAGGGGCTCGGGGATCCATGATGTTCTTAAGTCAGCCACCTCGTTGGGCAATTTGCCTGTTGTGGCGTTGTATTTGTATTTGTATTTATTCCAAAATTCAAACAATTATTTAGTTCACAACGCGAATTAATTAAACTGGCACTTAAAAGTTTCGTCTGCACTATACAAATTTGTTTGTTTTACCACCAAATAAACCGTAATTTGTCTTATACATTTGTTAAGGAACATTTTGTAAATGCAGTGTTGCTGCGTTATGAGCCATTCATGTATTACGTTAGCAGATGTTTAGCCTTTTTTGACCCCGCCCCCTCTTTCAGCAAAACTCTGCTGCCTTCTCCCCACCTTCCGTCAGCAAAATTTTGTTAGCTCTGCCCTCTACCTCCTAACGCATATTGGGATCAGAGACGGAAGGGGGCATGACGCCCCTATGCGATCCCCCCCCCCCAGACAATCAAAAATTTATTTTCGATGAAATTTTTTTTTAAACATTAAAATATCGGAAGAAAATATCTTTACATGTAATTAAAATCAATTTCTGTAAATTTCACTGCTGTTTGTAGGCTAAGAACTCAAAATTTCTCTTCAAGAAATTTATTCCGACGTAATCCCTAAGCTTTCTTTTGTGCTCCCTTGATCCTGCGTACGCCTCTAATTGGGATGGCTCTTCGTGAATATACATAGGTCGGTAGGGCGAAAATGGACACTCCCCCTCCCCCGATCACCATGCACACCTTCGGTGAACCACCCCTCCTCTGTTCGAAGTGTATCTATGTATCCGCTTATGTACGGGAGTCCAGCAAATCACTCAAAAACAACTCATGTGACGCACTGAGTGAACACAAAACCGTTTAGTCGACCCCTCCAACCCATAAGTGATATATAGCTATATTTTTCGATGTAGAAAAGGCATACGACCGTACCCGCTGCTCGAACCAGCACCTACTAGAGATAGAAAGCCTCCGCACTCTGCTTGTGACATCAGTAAGTAGTCCATTTTCCCTCAGAATATTCAGGGAAAAAAATTACCTGCTCGTGCCAGTATCATCGTTGTGAGGAAAAGAAATGATCGGGCTCAGAATTGGCGATTGCTATGCCCCCACATCCAATCACTTTGTGGTATTTGTGAGCCAATCGGGAAGATTCTACGCCAGAATAAGAAGAAACGAAACAGGATGCTGTGTTTCAAAATGTGGCAAACTTGCTAGGTAGTCTGAATGACGTTTATGGCAAACAGTGCAGAGGCCTAATGTCTCTAAGAGGTGCTGGTTCGAGCCCCACCGTTACCATGGTGGTGGTCAGCTGAAGTTGGTTTTCTGTGGTTCCCAATTTCGAGACGCAAATGCGTACAGTATCTTCCGCCCAATAAAACAAAATCCAATCCGAGAAAGTGAAATTTTTTACTGCACACAAATCTTTTTTCTCCCTTTTATTTCTTACATGTGAACAAGGGAACCAGTTTTATCGCTGATACTTCAAATAAATTTTTTGCCAAAAGCTTGTACGTGAATGGTACCAAAAGCGTTATGTTTAAGTAATTGGCTCTTGGAGACATGTGATGTTTGGGAATAATTCAGAGACTCGAGTGAAAATATCGAACATCACATGATTAGGTGTGTTTTGAGCCAGAACGATGTTAACCACCTCCGATCGAATGAAAGACGGGATAGTATTTTAACTAGTAGGTGAACTGCTTTTGTCGTTTTCAGACGATGGCTTTAGTGGTCTGCTAAATTGATTCTTGAAGAGTTGAATTAGTTATATCGTTGCTATCTTGAGATAAAATTATTGAAATGGCGTATAAATGACATAGGTATATATATATATACAGTTGAATCCCGTTTTAACGAATACCGTTATAGCGAAAATCTCGTTTTAACGAACATTTTTCTAATCCTCCAGATAAGTTTTTACATAGGAAAAATACAAAGATTTCTCCTGTCACTTGGAGTTTGTAATAACGGGATTCGACTATATATATATATAATATACCCATTCACCATTCATGAGGTTTTTTTTTTACTATCTGCGTATTCGCTGACACTTGCTTGTAACGTATTTTCCCTTCCATTTTGATTCTATTGGATCTGTGCAACGCGTGAATTTGAGTGCCACCACCTATTTTCCACTGAGAAAAAAATAGGTGAATTCTAAACTTCTGCTGAGAAAAAAAAAAAATTTCCACTCATGCAGAGGGAGAGGCATCCTCTATTATTTGCGCATTTGAAGAGCCAAAAAATAAACATGGTAGTGAAATCCGTTTTCCCCTTGCCTTTATCAAGAGTGCGTTAGATGGTATTCTCATTGAATGAGCAAAACTAGGTACTCTATTTCTCATGAAATGAAAATCTTTACTAGATCCAGTGAATTGGAATCTGCATAGGTCGAATCACTCGGTAAAGGCTCATCGATGATAATTAATCGTCGACTGAATGAAGTCATCTTTGAATTCATCTCAAGTGGAAAGGACACTCTACAACGATTTATATAGTCTGCCGGTGTTCCATCTTCATCACTGAATTGAGGCATTGAATGGGTCAAGAACCCATTGACTGGTCCAGTTGGGTTACCTCCCTTTTCGTCTATCAATCAAGCTAATAGAAATCATTATCGGAATCAGTTCAAAGCCCACATGTTGATGTTTGATCATGTTCTTTAAAGACTTCACACGTATTCAAACACTGTCTTGAACATTCAAATGCTACTTATGGAGCTTGGAGGATCAGTTCAATCTGCAATATTCATAGTCATAATTAAATTCTAGAAGCATCAATGAGTTCATTCCCATATTCATGATCTATTTAACTAAAATTTTGATCAAACTCATATATTACAAAAATTCATGAGTTTGGATGTAATTAGTGTATCAGTATTCACAGCATTCTGGAGAGAAAATCATAGAGGTAGGAAAAACTGCACAACAATTGCTTGACGTGCATTTCAGGCCAACGGGGGACAATTTCAGTGTTTCTGCAACCGTTAGGAATGTGCTGAAAAATTTTTAAATAGAAAAATCAGTCACAAATCATTGAACAGAAGCCGCCTTTACAGCTGCACACATTTTTACGTCTTGCATAATAACTGCAACACATTTTTTACTACCTGCGCCAGGGAGAGATATTTCGGCCTAGAGTAGAGTATAAATGGATGAAAATCACACACTTGAACTCTTTTTTTATTTTTTTACTAATCGAGACGCACTTCATTACCCTGTGAGCAGAAGAAACACTATGAGCAGAAATAGTTTTTTTTTCCTTCACCTCAGAAATATATTATTTTTCTTTTTCCCCTTTTCACTATGGAGTTCCTTGAAATACCATACTGACTAAGGGGCCGTTCAAGTATTACGTAAGCAAATTTTTAGCCATTTTTGACCCCCCCCCTCCCCCCGTCAGCAAAATTTCGTCATCAGCTCTGCCCCTTTGAATCCAACTCATATTTTCATAAAGGTTGATGAAAATTTGGTTGATGACGTAAGCATTATCCAACCCCCCCCCCTCTCATCAAAAGTCAGCAAATCGGAAACCCCCATCGATGATGACGTAATACTTGAACGGCCCCTAATCCTCAATCTTTGAGCGCAGAACTGTGTGATGCCGCTATTATCGCCAATCGTCGTTCCCCCAGTTCTGCCTTTTTTGCCCACTTGGAGTGGCTAACCTGTTCTTCTCTCATAGATTAACGACGACTCTGCTCTTTCTTATAGATGCTTAAGGTTTTACGAGTAAAAACAGTATGGGACTAGATGACTGAGAGGGAGAAGGGGAAAAATACCTGCTCCACGCAGTTCTTCCTTTTATTATTTATCCTGGATATAACCGAACATACCAGATTCTCAGATATATCGCTGGTGTTTAAACTATATATCG
This sequence comes from Pholcus phalangioides, assembly GCF_987345545.1. Classification (NCBI taxonomy): domain Eukaryota; kingdom Metazoa; phylum Arthropoda; class Arachnida; order Araneae; family Pholcidae; genus Pholcus; species Pholcus phalangioides. The sequence goes on from NW_028301607.1 coordinate 13,979,111, forward strand.
TTCAAATTTGTTACCAAAAGCCTGTACCTTAAAGGGTTAAAAAATATTTCACATTCCATTGTCGAAACTTTCACGTTAATTTGCTCTATCTGTACCCTACACAAGGGACTCTCAATAGTTATAAGGCTGGTCTACGAAACCCTTAATGATAATGAGGCTGTTATACAGAATTCAAGTAAATTTTTGTGCATTTAATCCAAAAAATAAAAACAAAAAAAACCGTGTCCGAACAAAATCATAGCCCCAGGGCAAAATGACAGAATGCCTAGGCAGCACCTCTTAATTTACATATTTATTGTCATAATTCATTGTGCCAGGTCTTATCGTGGCAGCTCCTATCCTATACAGGACTGAGGTCCATGCATGGACCCCACAAAAAGAGTGGGTCGGGCAGGGCTCCTGCCCGGGGCCCGATATAATTATTATCAGATGTGATTCTATTTTTGTTTTTCACACTACAAATTCATATTAGAGGGGGCCCGTGAAGAATTTGAACTGGGGACCCACCAAAGGGCAGACATTTTTTCCAAAACCCATAGGAAAAAATGTCAACAAGCGCTCTCACTACGGGACCACCCCCTCCCCCCCTTCAAAGAAGAATTATTATATTGACTTGTTATATTTACTCCATCAAGACGTTTTCATTTAAAAAATTCTCTCGTGAAATTTTAAATCATCAACGTTACACACACGTCCTCCCCCCCCCCCCCCCAAGGGAGTTGTGACCATCACTCTGAGAACCACTAAATCAAGATAATAGAGGTGAAGAGAGTACAGTCGTATCTAAAGGGCGGCAAAATATTGTTCGGTTCAGGCGGCAGAATTTCTAGGGCCGGTTATGACTACTACTTGACTACACATGCACCTCATGAACATTTAGGGAATTTCTAATGCATTGTGCACGCCGGATTTTACTGTGTATGTGTTCCGCCCCTAACTTTAAGTTTGTTACTACTACTACTTAACCGTACATATATCTCGTACACATTCCTCTGCGGAATATCTAACGAATCGGTACATGCTGAAAACGTGTGCGAGTGCATATATATGCATGGCATTAGCGTATATTTATGTTGTTAAACTTGTGCTTGTTTTGCGTTCTTGCTGATGCTTCCATCTGACTTCCATATTTTGAAGCGAAGATGATAAATAGTTGAGGTTTCATGTTATGTATCATGTTGAATGTCTGCATGTTCTCTGCGGAGAGTCATTCCCAAATGGTAGACGATTCGCCTTCACTTCTTGAAGTTGGAAAACCGCAGAAAATCAACTTAAGCTGACCAGCACTGTGCTCTCGACGGTGTATGAACCTGGATCTATCACGATGAGATGAAAATCCAGCACGATGTCTACACGACCGCACAGCAGCTTAAGTTTGTTACTTGTTCAAGTATTACTATTACTACTAAAATCACAGATGCAGCCGATTCACATTCCTCTGCGGAATTGCGAGACCGTCACTATGACCACTCGACCACCACAGCTGATGTTTTGAAATTCAGAATTAACTGGCCAGGTTATTTTGCGTTGTATTGTGCTTGAATATTTAAAATGTTGTAGACTGGGTTGAAACATATGACGTCTGAGGACTATAAAGTCTCGGATGAGAGATGCTGAAATATGATCCCGCACATCAAACCTGAATAAAGCTCCCGCTGTAAAGCTATTTCGCAACTAGTTTCTTGAAATTGCAGAACTGTCCAAACTTTGTTTGAACCATACGTGCGTGAAATTTTTTCATCGATTAGATTATTGGTTGAAGCTGTAAAAGAGGCTTTGAACACACAGCGACTGCTGTGTTAACAAAAATGTGATTCTAACACACGATAAACATTGGCTATAGTTTCTAAAATTTCCTAAGAAAGAATGTGCCTCGAAGCAATCATGGGAAGCAGCAAAGCCGTTCGTCACCCAATAATTCCTGATAAATCTAATTACTTTCCAAGGGTTACACGAAATCACGATTTTTACTTTGAAAAGACTCATTTCATTCTTTAACACATTTCATTTTATTACAATTTATTTTTTTTTCTCTCTCACAGCAGCGGAAAATCGAAATTTAATTCCCAAATGGGAATTTTTTTTTTCCTTTTCTGTCCTTACGGGAAATTTTACGCGAGAAAAGTCATCAGATAACAAGTTGCAGACAAGTGGATATCGAAAAATGAACACTGGGTAAGAAGATGGAATAAATAATTTCTTTGTGCTCTCTCTCTCTCTCTCTTTCTCTCCCAATTTCAAGATTCGAAAATTGAGGAGAATGAAGTGTGAATGTCTTTTAGAGTATAACGAAAAGTTCTGAGGTAACATTTTCATTAATGCATTTTTATAATGGTACTCGACCTTTCCATTAGAATCAATGAATGAATGCTTTTTTTCCTAAAAGATGTAATATTAAATAGTTATTCACTCAAAGAATATTTTTCTTGATAGGAAATCGAGAAAAATAGAATTATTTTCATTTTTATTTTTAACGATTTCAAGAAATCGTTTCCTGGTATCTCTTTGATTCTACATTATTATTATTATTCAGTAAAACATGATCTTATGGAAGGATCGAGAAGAAATTTTAAATGTCATTTTTTTTAAGACAGACTCTGCAGATTTAATCATTTGAATTCATTGAATTAACAGGATATACAGGATTTTTCTAGTGATAATGGGGGTGAAAGACGTATAAAAGAATAATGCCAGTTTAATGTTAATGGATAATGATCTGTAAGTAACTACTGAAAACATCGTATGGGAGTTCTATAATCTAATACACGCGTTTGTATAATCTGAGAAATGGTACCGAAGAAAGACGAATTTGGGGGAAGATCTTTGATGTTTTATAGTAATTATTCTGAAATCACCTAATGCACATGTTCCCAGCTACGATGATAAGGAAAAAACGTCGATCATTATGCACGTAACGTATAATCATCACTAGATACACAAATGATCACAATTAATTGAATTCTTATTGGGATTCACGGCACTTTTTCTTTGTTTTAAGCACCTTCGTGTTGAAGTTCGTATCATTATTCGAATTTAGGCCCGTTACCAACTAAGCCCGTGAAAACGACCCCTAACGTCTTCATGCATTCTAAAGTAGGTACTTGTCGACTTAAAATTTAGTTAACTATTAAATTATTTAATTCGTGTAAACAGGTTTTTTGTATTTATGCGACTCACGTCGCGCCAATTTGGTAGAAGCCCGACCTATATCGCCATGGGAGCGAGATGTTGAAAGTTGCGTTAAGATTCTGACGTTAAATGAAAAATGCAAATTCACATAAAAACTATAATCACGAACTGTAGTGAAAACAAGTGTAATGTATTCATGAACTACGGTGGAACCATGTAAAAATTTCATTCAAACTCACGAACTGTACTGAAACCATATGGAATATGGAATTTTATTCCGAACTGAGTGAAGTCATGCAACAATTTCATAAGCGAACTGCAAGCCATGCAAAAATTGTACTCATGAACATGGGTGAAGACACGTAAAAATTAAAGTCATGATCTTTAGTGAAGACACACATACAAAGTATAATCGTTAACTGTGGTGGAATCAGGAAAAAATTGTATTCACGAAACTGAAGCCATGAGATATTTAACCCCAGCCTGGCAAATAGGATTCGCTAAGCTTCCCTGAAGGGTTTTATTGCTTCTAAACAAAGAAAGGGAAACAATTACATCTTACTCCCCACGAAGAACCCCGAACTGAAGCCATGTAATTAAACTAAGCCAATTAACTGAAACCAATTTAATTCACGAACTGTACTGAAGTCATGCAACTATTTTGTACGCAAACTGCAGTGAAACCATATAAAAATTGTATACACAAACTGTAGTGAAACCATATAAAAATTGTATACACAAACTGTAGTGAAACCATATAAAAATTGTATACACAAACTGTAGTGAAACCATATAAAAATTGTATACACAAACTGTAGTGAAGTTATGTAACAATTTCATAGCTAACTGTAGTGAAGACGTGTAAGAAATGTGTTCAGGAATTGCAGCGAACAGAAATTCGCCAAGATTACGTATATGTATAATCAACGAGTTAATTTTCAGACGTTATTTTTTCTGAACGCCACCACTTGAAAATAATAAAACCAATTATACAAATTGTTTTAAATCCATAGCATTATTTCATTTCCGAGTGTGAATTACATCTCGGCGTGGCTGTTAAGAATGATTACCTTCTCCTCCCCTCACTCTTACCGGATCACGTTTCCATGTTGGGCAATGTTCACGATTATTGCGTTGTTACGTGACCGAACGCATAGGGATGGTCAGTAACCAAGCAATCAACGATGAAATCCGAGGATAAACCAATGAAAGGGCCAGTCGTGAAGAGGAGGAACGTGAGAGAGAGAGATGGCCAGCAGCCTTCGATCGTTATAAAGAGCACCATAAAGAGCTGTCATCTGCATTCAACTATTATCTTGAACTTCTCTTGCAATCTCACGGCGAACGAGGATTCTGGTGGACATGCTAATGCGATGGAGAAGGCTATTATTATTCTGAAACTCCTCAGTTTCACGTCTGCTTCGTGTAATATTTGGGAACTGTTCCTCGGGGAGATATGTTTCCTGTCAAAAACTTTGTTTCGAGGCTCTTCAATATTTCATACAGCAATCCAAAAATAATATGGCGATTTTTAGTTGGATATTTCGATATTTACAAAAATACTTGGAATAAAAGCCATCTTCAGATAGATTATATCTAAATTTTATAATTATTTGGTGTATAAGGATCAAGGTTTCCTTTAACCATGTAAGCGGCAATCAGAAATTACTAAACCTGTTTTCAAAATGCCATACCCTTTTTTAATGAAGTTAACTTTCTTCCGATTTTCAGCAGCAGACTAAGAGGTATGGGGGAAAATTTTTCCATTGAAAAATCATTTATGCAAACTATTTGGGCTTGTAAATGCTAAAGTAAGAGGCTTTTATGGTGGCGAGATATCTCGTCATTGCCTTTTAAAGGGTTGAGTCACACTAAAACAGTGGCTCTTAACCAGCGTCTGCAGAGCCCTTCAGAATCGTTGGAGAGGTTTATATAAGGTCCGTGAGCATGGATGAGAGAAAATAATTTATTGTGTTTTGCATTATTATATACTGAATAATTATTTTGTGAAGTTATCCGTGATCTTCATCGTACTGGAGGAGGGGTCCCTGGAATTCTTATTGACAGAGAAGTCCCTGACGTTCATCCTATTGGCAGAGGGTGTCCCTGGACTTTATTTCATATGCAGAGAGGTTCCTGGCTTACATCTTATTTTTTTGGTTGGCGGGGGGGGGGGGGGTTGGTCCTTGCCCTTCTTCTTATTGATTAAGGATGTCCCTGACGTTCTTTCTATTGGCAGAGAGGTGGCCCTGGCGTTATAATCGTATTGGCAGAGAGGGATCTCTGACATTCATTGTACTGACAGAGGCCGTGGCCTGCATCTTATTCGCAGAAAGCCCACTGGCCTTCATTTTATTAGCAGAGGGGATCTTTGGTCTTCTTTTCGACAGAGGAGGGTCCTTGCCGTTCATCCTGTTGGCAGAGGGTGTCCTTGGATTTGATCTTGCTGCACAGAGGTTCCTGACGTTCATCTTATTGGCAGGGGGAGGGAGAGATCCCTGACGCTGACCTTATTGGCAGAGGGGATACCCACGCTTATCTTATTGGCAGAGGGGATACCCACGCTTATCTTATTGGCAGAGGGGATTCCGACCCTCTTCTTATCGGCAGAAAGAGTCCCTACTTCACCAAACACCAACTCTGGCCATATCACTGTATTGCAATTTACTGCCAAAAATATTAATGAATTGAGTTGGAAACGAAGGCACGGTGTATCGGTGGTTGCCTCAAGCTCGTTATATAGAAAAATATCTTATCTATATTCTCTCCCCTAGGTTTGAACTTGGGATCGTGACGGCAACCTTCGCGGTGGTAGAAGCATCTTACTACCACTCCACCTAGCCAGAAAGAGTCCTTGGTATTCATCTTACTGGCAGGGAGGTTTCTGGTCTTCATCTTATTGGGAGAGGAAATCCCTGACGTTTATCTTATTGGCAGAGGGAGTCACTGGCTGTCATCTTATTGGCAGGGGGTGATTCCTGGTCTTCGTCGTATAGGTACAAAGAATCCGTGTAAAACAAAAGATTAAGAACCCTTGAATGAAAAATAAGAATGATTTATTTGTACACTTTTTTTTGAGCGCTACTGTATTTATTATCAAAACTTGCGAATTATTACATTTTTCTCTAAAACCCGAACAAGCTTCTTAAAGTGTTTCGATTAAGTGCCTTATTAATTATCATAAAACTTGATTAGTGATAAAATCAACAAAGACTATATCAACTTAATTAGATTGAGATTCCATACAAAATTAACTCACTGTAGTTCAAATTTAATTGAAAAGTTCGAATTCGGTAACTTCCCTTCTTCAAGCGACAATTTCAAAAGTGAGTATTCTATTTTACTATTTTAATAATTCACATTGTTGCAAACATGAAATCTTCAGATTAAATAATAGAAAAAAAAACCTTTTGCATTAAATTTGAATAAATTGCTCATTTGAATATTATTCGGATTTCCTTTTTTCTCCCTAAAGCAAAGTTGAACGAGTTCTTTAAGTTGAAAATGTAGTGTTAATAATAATAAGAAGAAAACGCCATGTTTCCTGGAAAATAGAGGAAAAAATGACAAAATATCTTGAGCAACAAATTTTGAGCTTTATCATTCCGAAGCAAGCGTGAAGTTGTACCGAAAGTTTTATTTCAGTTTCTGAAATAGAGGAGAAACTCTGAGGTTGTTTCGAGTGCATCCAAGTACTTTACGAGTGTACTTCGTTTCTGCAGGGTTCTTGACGAGAAGTATGTCGGTAAGAGTGGCCTTTTTTCAATTATCAATTATAAACAAATCGATAAAAACTCGAAACAGTGAAAAGAGCACTCATTATAAAGCAATTATGATTATTCTGCTCATTTGAATCGCTAACAAAAAATTGTAGCGAGCCTTGTATTTGACACAGCCGCAGTCTGGACGTGAAAATTTCTTATATATATGGTTAACATGATCGATCTACCCAATAGTACTGAAGCTTAATACAACGTAAGCGGGGAACCGAGATCTCAGTCCAACCTCAGTTGGACTGGACTGAGATCTCGGATTGACTGGAACTTAAAACTAGTTTTCCAGATGCTGAAAGGTGCCGAGTGTGGAGTCCTTTGCCACATTTTTAAAACGGGTGGGGGGGGGGGGAAGAAATGTGTTCAAGTCAGATATTTTCTTCTCTTCTCTTCCCTTTGTCTAATTCGAGTTCATGAAAAAATATATGTACGGTATATACAGTCGAAACTCGTCAACGTGAACCCTCGTAACATAATACTCCGGTAATGGTGAAAAGAATTTTTGGCTCCGTCATTCTTTCTGGTAATATAATGTTAAAAAAGACACTCAACGTGAATATTTCAAATGGAAGATCGCTTAACGTGAAAGGATTTGTCAGCCTGAATCAAAGCCGCTTGAAAGAACTCTTAATGCAGCTTTGGCCTGAATAAAAATATATACTTGGTGGAAAAATTTCCGGAAAGGTAATGGTTGGGTGAATGCCGTTAATGCGCTAGATAACAGGGGGCGCGACCTTGATTCTGGGAGTGGGTCCCTTAACGTGTGCGGGGGAGGGGGAAGTGACGCGCACACTCTTTTCTCTGAGTCGACTCACAGTTGTCTTGTTTTCAAAAGCTGTTGTAACTATTTAAAACCATAGATGGTGCTGTGACGCGGACCCAGAGGGAGGAAAGAAGAGCTGTTCGCGCCTTTTCTTCATGGTATACGTAGTTGACGGTTGAATGTCATGTGCATGTGTCGTGTATCGACTGTACTTTTATTCGCATAAATGTCAAATTTAAAACGATTTCTGTGAAAGAAAAGTAGAAAGCAATCCCCGTGAAGCAAAAGTAGAAGACTATTCCCTCGAAGGAAAACTAGAAAATAATCCTCGTAAAAGAAAAGTATAAAACAATTCCTATGAAAATAAGTAGAAAACAATTTCTGTGAAGAAAAAGTAGAAAATAATCCCTGTGAAGGAAAAAGTATAAAACAGTTCCTGTGGACGGAAAATAGAAAACAATCCTCGTGAAGGAAAATTAGCAAACGATTTCTGTGAAAGAAGAATAGAAAACAATTCCTGTGAAGAAAAAGTAGAAAATAAACCCTGTGAAAGAAAAGTAGAAAGCAATTCGTGTGAAAGAAAAGTAGAAAGCAATCCCCGTGAAGCTAAAGTAGAAGACGATCCCCTTGAAGGAAAACTAGATAATATTCCTTGTAAAAGAAAAGTATAAAATAATTCCTATGAAAATAAGTAGAAAACAATTTCTGTGAAAGAAAAGTAGAAAACGATTCCTGTGTAAGAAAAGTAGAAAACAATTCCTGTGTAAGAAAAGTAGAAAATAGATATGAGAGCACTGTACGCACAAAAAATACAAAATGATGCGCAGATTATGTTTTGAACATTTCTCATAAATTTAGAAGACATTTTAACAAGACCGAGTCAAGAAATATCATCCGTGTGCACGTAATACGTCTTCTGTATTTACTAAGAGATTAAGTTCACGGTGAACATGAAAATAATATTAAGGACAGATATAGAAAGCATTAAATTCAGAAGCACAAAAATAAATAAATAAAAACGCATAAAAAGAGATAAAACTGAGCAAATAAAAATGTAAATAGATGTTTTTTCGACAGGAAAGAACACCGTTGTAAATATTTACGGCTTACAAAATCCTCGTAAAAACCCAATTTGAATGTTTCCCTTATCAGTCGAAAGCGATCGAGAACTTTAATTGGTCCTTGCTGCCATTTACATAATTAAAATTATCTAAACCCCGTAGAATATGAATTTCATACATCCAAAATCATCGCATTCTTATCCTTTTTTCCATTACCTAAAATAATATTAACAGAATAGAAAAAAGGTTCTTATCAGAAAATGAAGGATTTATTTATTAAATTGTGAAATGGAGTCCGATAAACAATCGTGTTTATCGCAAATATTTTCTGTTCGCATAATAAGCCTTATTTTTTTCGCTTTTAGAAATGCACTTCAAATTATCTTATCTTTTGTTTGGTATTTTCAAATTATTTAAAAAAAGAAATTGGAACCTTTATAGAAAGACAATTTTACCCGCGTTTTAGTTCTTGCGCTATTCCTACGGTGTTATAATATTTCTAAAAATTCTTGTTGATTATGTCCCTGCAGCGAGGATTTGTAAGAGGAGATATAGGAATGCTTTTTTTTAATTGGACGTGCGTTTGGGGAAACCATTAATTCCAATAATTAAGTGGATCTTATTGGCACAAAATGTAAATGCAATAAGACAATATATACATATATATATAATTCTAGGATTGTGTAATACACAGGGTGTTTCAAAAGTCATGGTGTATATGTTAAGGCGCGATGGAACACAACTAGACGAGCAAAAAACACCGCAAAACCCATGCACGGAACTGAAATGGTAAAGCGCGAGAGGGCGCTTCTCAGCGAACGCAATAAATACGTTGTTAACAGAAGCCGTCCTCATCTGTTCATAGGTTTACCATAAAGCTTTGCGATAACGAGGAGAGAGTTAAGGAAGTATTGGATGGATTGAATTTATTTCATTGGCATTTTATAATAGTATGGATCACGGACGAAATATTTTGCCCACGATTAATGATTTTCATACATAACTTGTTGAATTTTTATAAGTTTTCGACAGTTCGACCAAAAATGAGATTTTTGGCTCACTTTACTGTCATTGAGATAATCACATACCGCTTGGGAATGGTTACTTTAAAATTAACCGTTTTTAAATGAAACTGAAGCAATTATGGGAAAAACAAAAACAAACCTCAATCTCACAGTAATATATCGATACCTATTCCTGATTGGCAGACATAAAATAAAAAAAAATCCGCTGCATAATTAATCCTCGTCGAAAATTTGACAGTGATGCAACAACTTTCCGCACAATAACAGCTGCAAGAAACTTCTCTCGGTAAACAACATGGTTTGTTCCAGTATATACTATGAACAAGACATAATCATCTCTCAACAAATTCGCTCATAAATACATTTTCTCGTTTTAATACTTCGATATATTTCAAAAGGGAATTTTTCCTCGAGAAAACAAATGAAAGGTGGATAACGGGAAAACAACTCCAAGGAATTTCACAACAAACGATGAAGCCTCAAACTCTTTGAAACACCAGATTATACTCATTAAGAAAATCAAAAATTTTTGGGTTTTAAAATGGAGTAACAGCGATTTATTAAGTTTCAGTATAAAAAGCCTAACGGTCTTGATAAATGTTCTGGTATACATGTAACTCCATGAAGGCCAGTATAAAATAAGTTGGACTTCATAGTACTTTGTTGTTGGACTTCATAGTACTTTGTTGTTGGACTTCATAGTACTTTGTTGTTGGACTTCATAGTACTTTGTTGTTGGACTTCATAGTACTTTGCTGTTGGACTTCATAGTACTTTGCTGTTGGACTTCATAGAACTTCATAGTAGTCTGTATATACTACTAAACCAGACCCCCGTATGGCGAATCACATTCGCCGGGTCGGGGTAAGTAACTCATACTACTAAACCAGACATGCATCTCGCCCATATTCCTCTGCGGAACTTCAACGAATTGGTACATGTTGGAATGTGTGTGTACGTATAGTGAACCTTCGGTGAAGTTTCTGTGTAGTGCTGCCATCTGCAATTAATTTTTTTTAAACCATGAGTTTTTTCTCAACTCATAGTGATTGAAGTGATATGAATGAATAATTATACCGCTGTAGGCCTGTTGCTCTCTGCAGCGATACGTACTCTGTATCTGCAATCAATTACAGGATCTCTCGATACCTAAATTTCTACTCATACTTCCTAATGTTTCCGCAATAGAAAAATGGATGAACCAAACACTGGCTGACTTGGACCAGAACTCCACGTAACACAGACGTGACGTCGATTTGTTGTTTTGCGGCCTACATGACTCCAACTTGTGTCATCCAACGCACTTGGACGGACCGCCACCCCCGGAACTTTGGTTACCGAGTCCATACATGCTAAGAGGATCCTACACTATACATTGAAGGACCGGACACACCCCGCTTCCCATCTCAAGGAGATATCGAAGCGTAGATCCTACACTATATCATACCACGTTCATCAGAATTAATTTGCTGATTTAAACGCTTGTAGGCGGATTTCTTGTTACTCTGTTATACAAATTTTTATATACATATACTTATATACTTATTTAATAATTATTATTTAATTAATTCCGGATGCACCCATTTTCCGGGAATGCTTTGATATCTCCTTGAGATGAGAAGCGGGGAGAGTGTCCGGTCCTTCAGGTTCGGCAGAAAAATAGTTACAGATGTCACCCAAATGGAAGCTTTTCTAGACTTTAGGGTCCAGGGAACGACAACAAAATTACTGAGTTTATTGATGAATGAAAGAGAATGCCATTCCTTATTGTATTAGACTGTTTTTCCTCAGTGCAATACAACAAGGATATAGAGATATTTCTTTCTTTCTTCTCTTTCAAACCGAGCACAACTAAGGTCTATCGTCATGGGGAATTTACTACCCAATGAGTTGTGCCAGAAGTGCGTGTACCTAACAGTCTGAGTGCGCATCTAGTGTGTTTGATTTTTGCTGTGTTGCCATCTATATTTCAGATGTGAAGTGTAATGATTGCTTATTTGTACCGTTTGTGGGCCTGTTGCTCTATGTACAAGCAAGACTTTTACTCACGAACAAGCATTACTCTGACAACACAAATACGTTGGGGCGCGCGCACGCACGCACGCACACACACAGAAATCAGACGCAACACTAGATACCCACTCAGACTGTTAGATACACACAGTTACGCTTGCGTCACAGCTCACTAGGTAGTAAATTTCCCACATGGTGATAGACCTGATTATGTTCAGTTAGAAAAAAAAGCTAAGAGTTGTGATACATCATCACTATACATCAGTGCGTCATGCTAATGTGCATGTTATAAGTAAATGAGACTGTCTCTCTCGTGCTGTATAAGAATGAATATTGCTGGTTGCATGAGGATAGGGATTAGATTCCCGGTGAAGGCTAGTAGCCTTTTTCTCGCCAAGTTCATCTCGGCACAATATCCCGAAAAAGTATCTTTCCCCGATGAATAAAAGTTATCCCGGACACCATCTGTCGCACATCGCGGTTCGACATCAATGTTTCCCCAACTCCAGTGATCGGCATCATCAGTAGAACGACCACATGACCCGTAATTACCCATAATTTTGGCCTACCAAACTATTTATATAAAAGTTTCTTGTCCCCCCCCCCCTCACCATTTTCAAACAAAGCTACAGCTTTGAATTTCATTCTTTACTCGAACTGAGGATTAAATTATTTCCATATTTATTAATTATAATATAATAATTATGATTGTCTCACATATTTACCTTGTTAAACGCTTTTTTCCCCGTGGAATTCATTTCAACTCACTGCGATTCGCAGTAGTGCTTCATTTCCCACCGTCAGCGATATTCCAATCATTTTAATCATAATTGGCAACTTTGTTCGCTTTTGGCATCATTTTAGGTGACAATAGGCAATTTCTGGCACTTTTCCGTCGTATTTTTGTTGAGGAAATGTCTGACTACGGAGAGATAGCTCAAGTCCCTCAATGATCTTCGTCATGGTAAGAGAGGGTTCATTATTCAGTAAGGAGAAACGGGGAAAAAACAGAAATCCTGGAGCATGATTTTATTTTTATTTTTCTCCCCATTTCTCCCTACTGAAGAATAAACCGTCTCTTTCGTGATGGAGGTCATAGAAGATCATAAACACTATCTTTCTGTGGTCAGACAATGCGATCACCCTAATTCATCAAGAGATTTTTCGGATTCTCGAGTCTTGAGAATCTCAGTCCATATTCATGCAAACACTTGGCTTGGATAAAACTCCCCTGTTGTGACTAGTCATCGTTCCGAAACCTGATCAAATACTTAAAATGGCTAAAAATGAATTTATTTGACATTTTAGTGCAAGACGTTTGAAGCGAGTCAAGATATCGCGGAAGATTATGGTTCCAACTCATAAAGCATGAGCACCCAAGACTGATCGCATTTATTTGAGACAAAAGCAGGGCGTCATGCCAAACGTCGCCCATTGCAACTAACAATAGATAAAATAGCCTTTCATTACCATGATTAGAACAAATTCGTGCCAAGAAAAAGACCATTGATGGGGGGGGGGAGGGGGGATTAAAACGGGACGGATGCCAAACGTGGCACCTATGGCGAATATCACAGTCTGTCATTGTTTTACTCTATTCCGTACAACGTTATAGTTTGATTGATAACAATTGAAGACGCGCTTCTCGATGCAAATCGATTTATGTGAATGATGTTCGGAAAAATACGGACGTGCATTATGCACAAATGGATAAACCATCTATTGACCTTTAGTTTTTGAAAACTCGTCATGGGTCACTTAAGTGATCTGTAAATGTGCCGCGTATGACTGAAGTCTAGAAGTAAGCCTCGGGTCAATGTGATCTGTAAATATGACGTGGGTTGCTGAAGTCTTATGGAAATGTGTGATGAGCCGCTTGAGTGATCTGGAACTGTGCCACAGGCCACTCAACTGCTCTGTAACTGTATTACACGTCACTCAAGTGATATGTAAATATGTCGCAGGTCAATTCAGTGATATGTAAATTCATCGTGGGCCTACTAAGTGCTCTGAAATGGTGTCGCGGGCCACTAAAGTAATCTGGGAGTGTGCTGCGGGTCATTTATGTCATGTGGAACTAAGCCGTGGGTAAGCAAAGGAATCCGTAAATATGACGCGGGTCATAAAGCCTTATGGAAATATGCCATGGGCCGACATGATCGAAATGATCCGGATCTATGACACAGGGAAACTCATCTACTCTGGAATAGTGCCATACGTCACTCAAGTGATCTGTAAATGTGCCGCGCGCGTCACTTAAGTGATATGGAAATGTGTCGTGGTTCGCTTAAGTGATCTGAAACTATGGCTGCGCGTCACTAAAATCATATGTATATATCCCACGGGCCACTTAAGTGATCCGCAAATTACCCAAGTTGCACCACGTGGAGTACCACATTACAACCCCCCCCCCCCCCCCCCCCCCGCGCAACCTCGAGTGGTTGATACGTGCGCACATATCGCGGCAAATACGTCGGAAATATGATATTTTTCTTTTGGTGAAATGCGGTTATGCACTCTCTAAAAACACCGTCTACCGTGTTTGCTATTGCGATTCAACTACGCCTTTTGTGACCAAAAAATTCTTGTTTTGGTGTCCATATATTACCTCTTAAAGTTCGTTCCATGAATTTAGAGTCAGGCTGTATACACGGTACGAATAGAGTAATGCTATACCAATGCAACATTAACGTGAATGTCACGCACGCACGCACTCTCTTCTTTCAATATTATATTCTAATTTAAAAATTAGAATAGATAAAACAACAGGAAATAGATCCCCTCCGGCCAGAAGAAAAGGGCGTGCGCACGCACGCACGCACGCACGCACACTTCCTCTCTCCCTTCCCAACATTCTTATACTACCAATGCTCTTCCATTGCTATGATTCCTCCATCTCGTATCAAACGCGCCATTCTACATATGGAGTGACAATATGACACATAGTTTACTGGACATTCTTTTCCCATAAATATACACTTTCTAATTTTATCGAATTCATTTGATTAAAAGTGTTTTCAATGGCATTTAGTTGGTATCACATCCATTTTAAGAACTAAATTAATAAATCAAAATTTTCCATGGACGCGCGTGCCTTCGCACCCTTTTTAAGAGCCGCCCATGACGAAACCACTCCAATAATTTGTAGATATCTTGCATAGGAAAAAATCGTCTGACGATGAAGATGCTAAAAATATATATTACGGCCTTAACAATTTTTTTTTTCATCAAAGAAAATTGAATCGTTATAGCGCTCGGTTGAAACGTTATTTTCCAACGTTAATTCGCAAGGCGTCTGGTCTTTTGTTCGCTTTCGATTGCATTGAAATCGGTTTTTCTTTTCTGCCTCTGTCTAGGCAATAAATCTCATGCATAAAGACTTATTCTCTAGAATATAAGAAAAAATATATAAATATATATAAATAAAAAAACCGAAAAAATAAATAGAAAAATATATAATCAGTTCGAAGCCTGGAAATAGATTTCTTGAGCACGTGGCATTTAATTAAAATTAGTTTTTTTTTCTTTAAATCTTATGTTTGTTCGATTCCATTTATTTATTTCTTCCGTAAAGAAGGAATTCAAGAAGAAAACAATTGAATGCGCTATCCAAAAATCAAGAATAATCAGGAATTTTGTATTTTGTTCCAGAACAAAAAAGAAAAATTTCTGCTGAAATAGAAGAAATAATTCATCCTATTTTCAAGTTAATCATATTTAAACGTTACGTCTCACTTTGTTTTTCTAAAATATATCAGAAGATGTTCAGGTCGTGGGATTGGAATATTAAAAAAAAAAAAGGGGTGGGGGCATACATTTTCCCTAAGAATTTAATTAATCCCTCTGTTCGCTGTATTAAAAACTCCGAAATTTACATAAATTTTCATTTATTTTTCCTATTTATGAGATCGAAGAAAAAAGTTAATGGCAAGGGGATAAGGCTATAAATATGAAAATATTTCTCATTTCGTTCCGATTCTTGTCATGGCTTTGGACTTGAAAGGCTTTGATTTTTTATATATTGATCTGATAATGAGTAAGACATCATTTTTTTTAAAGGTTTTGCCCCAAGAACGATTTAGAGATGAATCCAGAAAATGATAATTAAAGTTTTATATTCTCCATTAGAGGCAAGATAGGGAATATAACTCCTATAGTAGTTGTCGTTATAGTTTATTTGACTACTCATCATAACTGCTAACTTTGAAATGATGCAACTCGGAAACAGAGCTACAGTCGATAGCAACAAGTAGTATGGGCAGGACTTGAATTTCAAATAACCCGGTTCGGGGAATTAGTTACAACTTGACTAATAGATGACACCACAGTGAAGGCTCGATGTCTTTTAAACAGTGGGTGACATTGTCTTTCGTAAACATGAGTGAAATCTAGTGTCACCAGATTCAGAAACTCCAAAATGAAGACTCACGCTTGTGCCGCCTCGGCAGCAACCCAATTATTTTTGTTCACAGGAGATAACGCCGCTATATTTTAAATCCATAGCGTTTTCATAATCAACAGCGCACTGCTATCATTATTTTTTTGGGTATTTGACCTGGATTACAGGGTTTTGAAACTTACAACTGAAGACACGCGCGAACTCTTGGCAACGTCACTTACATATTTTCACAACAGATGGCGTGTCTGGACCAAGAAAGAACCACTATTGTTTTCTAATAACTAAAACAGAGACGCATTTAATTATGTTTACGGTTTTTTTTCATGGGAAAGGGGATACATTTTAATGGAGGGTAAGTATAGCAGTGGCATCCTTCAAAGAGTGTATATATGTGTGAAAAAAACCAAATGAACCTACCTTTAGGAGCAGATTTTTGGTTCAAAGTGCAATCTTTATTTCTGGAAAGGAAGAATATGAAAATAATTCCGGAACCTTAAAAACGAAGACATACGGTAGACATTTCAAAAGCTACTTCGCCGCTCAAAATGACGTAAAAAATGAGAACGTCTGGTAACCCTAGTCAAATCACAAAATGATGAATTCGAAATGGTCATCTTCCCCAGAAAACTTAAAAGTGTATTTGGAAACCACTTCACACTGCAATGTCTCTACTACTGCTACTAGTACCACTAAACCAGACATGCACCTCACCCGTATTCCTCTGCCGAACTTCTATCGAATCGGCACATGTTGGAATGTCGTGTACGTGTTATGAACCTAATGTGTTGTTTGTTACTGAGAAATGCTTGTTATATAGTGCTGCAATCTGTCATCTATTTTTCGAACCCATGAGTGAAATGTGTAATGCTTGAATGTCACTACTGCAATGGATGCGTGTGCTACACAGATGAACTGTTCAAGGTAGCAGAGTGGACTCTTTTACTTTAAGCATTGAATATCAAATAGCTTCGCCTAAAGAAGTCGCGTAATAAAGCAATGGTGCCATCTATCAGTGTATTTAAACTTCTGGATCTGCCCATCAAAAATGTACCACTTATTTCATTTTTCTTTGTAATCACTGTTTAAAAATTATGTCATTTCAAAGTTACGGAGTCCTTTCTGAAACAACCCGTAGGTTTTATTTTCTCCATACAACATATTTCTTCAATATAGTATAGGCAGTATAATATAATATATTTCATGAAGTAAGCATTTTTTGACTTCGTGATTATCCATCTAAAGTGAACCATATTAAATTTATAGTAAGAGAAGCTGTACAAGATTCATCGAAAGACAGGTTATTTGTGGAGATGAAGATTACAAGGAAGAAAATTCATCACTGCCCCCACGGGGACTCGAACCCCGGTCTCTCGCTTGCCGGACGAGTGCTCTACCATCTAAGCTATGGAAGCAGATAGAATATTTCAACCTTGGAGCGTATATATATGTTGAAAGGCACCGTACATGGACGGCGTCAAGAGAAGCTGTATCTCGCATTTACTTCAGGAACGGTAATTGAAGATTTCACCGAGGAAAGCTGCTTCAAAAATGTGCGCAAAAGATTTTTCTGATAAAATTTAAAGGCTAAACAAGTTCAACGAATTATATTAATTTATTTCACAAAATTCGTGCAGCAAAATCACGAAGATTATGAACATTTAAAAAAATGAATTCTACTTTGTTCTATTTGGAATAACTGATAATGGGAATTTATGAAGCGAAAAACTGATAAACCTTGGGAAAAAAATGTACAGGGGCCTCAATCCCTCACGTAAATGTTTATGTAAATTCCATATTTTAGACATAGATTAAACCGGTGCATAGGCACTTGAGCACCATCCATTGCAGTTTGAATAGGTGTTCGCATTTCCGTGAGAGATCAGTGTAATTACAAGAGAAACGATTAAAATGATTAAAATTTGCGTTTCAAATCATTGGGGAGGAATTTTCTCCCGCTAATCAATCGGAATTCTTGAGGTGTTATAATATTCGAAAAATCTTGTTAATTATTCCAGAAAAAAAAAATGCACTGGCGAAAAACCATTAATTAGAATAATTAAGCGGATGTTACGTTAGCAGAAAAAAAAGTAGAAAAAAAAATTCTTAGTGCTGAGGAAATAAGACAAAAAAAAATATTTCTTGCGAATTATCGAATATTTATGAAAAATATATATATATTTTTAAAATTCTATTTTATGTGAATGGGGAATTCTCTCATGGACATCATTAAATACACGAATGATTCCCGTGATACTAGACGTTAAAATTTCATCTTAATGTCGTGTTGTTTTTGATTTTCTTCGAGATTTCTATCAGGAAAGCGAGAAAAATTGTGAACAAGAAAAAAATATCAATTAGTAATTTTTGAAATTTATACGCTTTTTTATTCGAGTTGTTATGGATTCTTGGAATGGTCTTTATTGAATAATTTTTCTATGTTTCTTTAGTATTAAGGATGTTAAAAATTTGTATTGAGTTGTTCTCGGACAGTGTTCAAAAGGAATTAGTTGTACTGAAATGAGAAAACAAATCAGTAAAAAAAGGAAGATTTAGCAAAATTAAAATTACTGAAAATGGAATAAAATTAAAAGAAATATAAAAATTAAATTAAACTAAAAAATAAAATTAAAAATAAAATAAAATAAAAATTAAATTAAAAATAAAATAAAATAAAAATTAAATTAAAATTAAATTAAAAATAAAATAAAATAAAAATAAAATTAAAATTAAATTAAAAATAAAATAAAATTAAAAATTAAAAATTAAAATTTAAAAATAAAACAAAAAAATTAAAATAAAATGAAAAATAGAATAAAATGAAAAATAGAATAAAATGAAAAATAAAGTAAAATGAAAAATAAAATAAAATTAAATTAAAAATAAAATTAAATTAAAAATAAAATTAAATTAAAAATAAAATTAAATTAAAAATTAAAATTTAAAAATAAAACTAAAAAACTAAAAAAATTAAAAATTAAATTAGGAGTCAAGGAATGAAGGAAAATATAAATATATTGAAACTAAAATCAATATAGAAATCAAAACCGAGGAAACTATAAATATGAAATTGAAGAAAACATGAAATTTTAAACTGAAAAATATATAGAAATTAAAGTTAATCAATTAACTGCCAAATTTTTTTTTTGAAATTTTTGGCCTGATAAGTTATATATATATATGCACAAAAAGTTGTAAACGTAAAGCACGTAAAATTCCAAAACCCCCAAATGGGGATCATGGCAGCTAATGGGTTAAGGAAAAATATAAAAACCAAAATTCAGGAAAACATAAAAATTAAAATTGAGGAGAATACAAAAAATAAAATTGGAGATAATATAAACATTTAAATTGAAAATGAAATATGAGAATTGAAATTTTTATGAGGCCCCCGAAATCAGGAAAATACTAATAAGTCGAGAGAACTTTTCTATAAAAATAAAATATTCTCCCAAAAAAAAGTTGGATTGAAAATCGTCGAGAAATCGATGATTGAAATTCTAGATTTTTGTCATTTTTTAAGTGCTAAAATGATTAAATCTATCTAAATAAACAAAATGGTAAAAAAAATGAAATATATTCTCAACTTGTTATTTTCTCATATCTGAATTAACAGCAGAATTTGTATTTTATTTTGGACACTGTTCGCGAAACGACACGTATAACGTACGCAACTGTCTGACGTTTGACACATTTAAAGCAAATGATTCTATCCCAACGTTAACGAAAGTTTATTCCTAATCGAAATTCTTTAGTTTATCAGATAATCTGAGTGTGTTATTGCATCGTGTTGTAATAATACATTACTAGCAGCTGATCGATTGTTATCATCATTGTATTTCACCGATCAAAGGGAATAATCAAGTTTCAACCTGTTCCCAATGATAGTAAAAAGCTATGTAAACCGTGCAACAACGCTGGTTTGCATATATCTCTATAACAATCGCATTATCTGAATATTTCATTCTATGGTCGTACCATAAAGGGTGATGACCTCGCATATGCATAGGAGACTATGTGTCCTTTCAGATGAATGTTGACGTCCATCATGCGTGCATTGCTTGGAACCACTGATCCTGTATAAAGCTCATGCTTTGAATATTGATGACGAAACTCACGTTTACAATTTCAGATATTTGTATTGGTATTTGATTATCAGAACAAAGGAAAAAAATTGGTAGTTTTAACTTCTTGATTTCTTAGTGTAAGCACCGCGTAAAATTGGAAAAAACATTGTTCAGCGTAAGCGCTGAAATACCATGAACGTGGCATATTTCCTGGACACAAATAATATTTTCATATATACAGGGTGATTCAGAAAATATGGGGGAAAACTTTAACAGGTGGTGGTACACACAAAAACAAACAATTTTCATCAAAGAATGCATGGTCTAAAATGAAATGCAAACGTGCTACAGGGCGCAACATGTCGTGGATTGTAGAACACCAAGCCTACGGCCCTCAGCTCGTGTGCTTGTAGTTGGCTGATCTGCCACTATTTCCAAAATTTCGTTTTCCACACCTGGTGTTCTGGCAGTCTTTGTACGATCTGCATCAGACCGGGAAGCAAGAAAGGATCCCGTTTCACATAACTGCCGATATAAGCGAGCAAATGTTTTCGGATTGGGCAACCACCTACGGGGAAAACTCTCACCGTACATTCGTGCTGCCTCTGTGGTACTTCCGTTTGCAGCTCCGTAAATGAAATGCACGTCTGCTTTTTTCGATATTACTAAAGTGCGCTATTATCTCGTACGTTACAACTGTTAAAACGGTTTCACACTGGAATTGCTTCAGAGGGCTGGCGTCCTCACCTTTTATTCACTGTGACGCAGATTTACATACTGCTTCTTCTTCTTCCCCAGGTTAGATTTTCATGAATGGTGTTCTTTTTTTCCCGATAAATTTCAACAGGAATACCGTTTCAATGTTTGTGGAGTGGCGTTCAGAAACCACTGGTCAATAACCACATGTAATAACATTAAGAAGCGTCGAATGTATACAGGGTGTCCTGTAAGTGCTAATACGGCCTTTATCTCCTGAACCGTCCGGCGTAGCGGTATTATACCAGTTTAAAAACACTCGAAAAGTGGTCAAAAATTACCCTGTACCAGTTTTCAGAGTGAAAACACAGTGTGTAACAAAATAAAAAAATTCAGATTTTTGTATGGTCCCCTTATGCTTCCAATTAGAAAGTTTTTGCCCTCTCTTTTCTGAGCTGAAAAAAAAATTAGTGTTTTTAACTGCAATACTCAAAAGTTGGGAAATAACATCAAAAACTAACGAGCAACGCTCCTTTCCCCTCATTTGTGCTGTCCTTTCCCAACTTTTCTGTGTTTTTGAATTCGAATATCTCAGAGAATATTGCATTTTGAAACTTCTAATTTTTATTGTTGGCTTCAGGAGAGACAGGGTAACAACTTTCTAATTGGAAATTAGGGAACATGGGTCCGTAGGAAAATTTAGATTTTTTATTTTGTTACGCACTGTATTTTCACTCTGAAAACTGATACAGAGACACCTTTTGAACATGTTTTAAATTGAAACGATACGTCTACGACGGACGGTTGACGAGGTAATGGCCGCATTAGAGCATACAGGACAACCTGTATATATATGACTATCATATTAAAGATTAATATAATAATTATAATCATAACTATCGTGATATAACGATATCATTCCTTGATTTCACTAAAGAATATAAGTCCAAACAAACTTCACGAGCTTGAAAATACGAAAAAAAACGACAATTTTAAAGAAAAAATTGGAACGACCAAATTTATATATATAAACGAAATTTTCTTCCTAACCAGAGTTTGCCACTCTGTCTCAATGAAGAGAATTTAGCAGGTGGTCGAAGAAGGTGGGCTCGCTATGCTGGAAGCTGTGTTTGTATGTGTTGCGAACCTAACGTGAAGTATGTTTCTGTGTAATGCTTATTATGCGTAGTGCTGCCACCTGCCATCATCTTTTTCTAACTATGAGTGATCTCCAACTGTTATTGAATAACTGTAAAAAAATTTAAACATCCATAAATCTATTCCTAAAATGCGTGTTATATGGTCAACCCATGTCAGTGCACTGAAAATGACTGCACTATATGCAGTCGACACCCGTTTTACCAAATACCGATTTTGCGGAAAAATCTCGTTGTATCGAAAACTTTTGTAGTCGCCAGATAAGTTTACATGGGAACAATAAATTGTGAATTCCGATATCACGGTATGAAAAATCCGTTATAACGAATGCGTAAACAAGTTTCTGAAAAATCAACAAAATCAACAGTTTGACAATAATTTAAGTTGCATTTTTTCGAAACACTGTGAAATTAGAAACACTGGTCAGGATGTCTTGAAAATTTGCATCAATACCCGTGAAGAAACCTAAGATATTTTACCTAATTAACGGTACCTAGGAGTTTAAGTTAGTTTGGAAATTTACAGTATTTATCAGCTCAAGAGAAGGATTATCACGGATTATTTGCCTCATGAATATAAATCAAGTAAAATTTATGGAAAGAAATTTAGTGCTTAATTCATTTGGGTTGCTTTGTGTTATTTTTAAAATTTACCTTCATGTTATTTTTATTATCTAGAACGTAAATAAATATTTTTTTCTTCAGAATTGGACCTCGTGTTACAACGAAATTGTTGTAGTAAATGTTAAAATTCGGAAATTTCTTTATAACAAAATTTCGTTACAACGAAGTGATTTCTTCAGTCCCTTGGAGTTCGTTATAACGAGAATATCTGCTGAGAATAATAGAGCCACGCGAATTCTCTCTCGATTATCACATTATTTATATAATTATTTTTTTTAAATATTTTATATTTTTATATAGATAATATATATTTATTAGTTTTAAAAATACATATTACAGTCGAATCCTGTTATAACGAATACCGTTATAGAGAATATATCTCGTTTTAATGACCACTTTTCTAATCTCCCAGATAGGTTTACATAGGGAAAAAAACAGCAATCCCTTTATAACGAAATTATTTCGCCAGTCTCTTGGAGTTCGTTATAACATGATTTGACTGTATGTATAAAATGGAAAAATTAGTCTTTTAAAAAAAAAATGTCGGAATATTTGAATGCGTAAGAATAATAGCCCTGAGTGGCAGTATATAGCAGAATATTTTTGATGCTGTAATTATCAGTGTCTCATTATTTGAATCTTGAATAATTAACTATTAATGCCCCTATTATCAATTTGATAAATTTTTCCATTTTGTCTGTAGTGAGCATTTTTTATTAATGGCATTTTGCCATGCTGGTCGCCATCTTCAATAGTTACTGATTGTATTTGAATTAAATGCTTCGTATATATTGCAATTCAAACTGTTCCAATTCTAGGGTAATCCGATTTGAGTGTGGAATCGATTAGGTTGAATTATCGAGTTGCATATGTGGTTGTAGATATAGATTCAATCCATAGTGGAAATCGGAATATTACCTACGTGTTGGATATGGTCTACGACTAATGTAATAATTCTAAAGGAATCATGAAGTGAAATTTGATTTTTTACTTTAAATGTTAATCAAACTATCAACCACTTGCATACAGTGAAATTGAATACGTGTTGCAACGAATACGGCTCATAACGAGAATCTTGCTATAACGAGTGAATTGCAAGTTATTAAGTTATTATTAGATAACTAATGTTAAAGATACAAAAAATATTCAGTTATAGCGAGTTGAAAGAAAGCTTTCGCTATAATGTCAATTTTTTTTCTTCAAAAATGTCAGTTTTCCTTTTTCTCTGTCCAAGAATTGAACATGATGACTCTTATTATGGCACATGCTCTTCGTAAAAATTAATCTGAGACACTTCAAACAGAGAATGTACACAGAAAAGTCGAATTGATTTTACCCCCCCCCCCCTTTTCCTATTTTTAGGCTTACCGACTGTACACATGCTTTATGCGATGATTTCGACTTTAGTCTTTGCGAGCACTTAAATCGCCAATGGCACATTTACAGATCACTTAAGTGACCAGTGGTACATTTACAGATCACTTGAGCGGCCTGTGGCATAGTTTCATTTCCCTAAAGTGACCTGGGACATATTTGCAGGCCACTTGAGTGATTCACGACACAGTTCTAGGCCATTTAAGCGGCATGCGGCACATTTTCAGATCACTTCAGTGACCCGCGACGCGTTCTCAAACGAGCACTTTTCTAAATGTTGAGCACCCTTGGTCCATACCAGTGTTTCCCAAAGTGAACAATATCGCCCCCTGATGGGCGATGGAATAATCCGGGGGATAAAGGCTACAGATTCAATATAGTTAGGATGTATACCTATGAGTTCACTTAAGTTGGGGAAATGATGAGGTAAAAACATTTCTGAAGAAAGGGAGATGGAATGAAAAGTTTGGGAAACCATGTTCCTACCATTTTGTCCCATTGCCCCCTTCTTCAGAATTTTTTTCTCCCATCACCCTCCAAAGCAATCTAACCCATAGGATCCTATTCGTAGCTTTTACCAACCCCCTGAACTGAAGACTAGACAAGACCCGGACTCTGTCTCTTGAGGGATGTAAGCCCTTTACCCGATTGGACGGAGTCTTGCTGGGGAGGGTCGGATGGCCGGGACGGGCCCCCACGGGATCTCCTCCCATGTGCGCCCGCCCCGACCCCCGTTTCTAACAAGCAGCTTTCCAACGTTTCTCTTACCCCCGTTGTTCCTGGGAGTTCCCCCACCCTCTGTGGAATTCATCTCCTCGGTCAAATGCGCCCCCAGCCACACACCCCGGCGGTCCTTCTCCAAAATTCGCCAGGCTGGTTTATTTAAAACAAATTCACAAATTGAAGACAAAAATGCACCACCGCGGGGTTCGAACCTGGGTCCTCACGATGCGAGGACCCCCCTGGAACATTCCATTGCTCCCCAGGGGAGTTAACGCCCACGTTGGGAATCGCTGCTTTCTATGGGTATGATATCCGAAACCTTACGGCGTACTCCAGTGCAGGACGAACTAAGCCTCTGAAAAGTGGCAGAATTGATTTTAGAATTGATTTATAATTATTACTTATAATTTATTTTCTTATTTTTTTCCCTGTTACAGATATCAACCGTAAAATTCATGAAAAAAAAATTACCTGTACATTTTCTGGATTTCCCGTGTCTATATAGGAACAAAATTAAAATTAAAAACGAAAGAAATTAAAATTTATTCTTTTTTATAAATATGTGATTTAAAAAATTTAAATTTATAGCATAAACATCGAAATGAATGACATTTTTGTTTTGCAAATTAAGTTTGAAATCTCACACTTTCAGGAAAAACAAAAAATAGTCAAAATATATATTTTCGTAATGAAAGAAATCGATGTTCCCAATTGGGAACATTGGGCCGCGTTATAGGCTAAAATTCCATCGAACACGCTAAAGACAAGGGATATTTAAGAGAAATTCGAAACCAGCGTGCGGTTTTAAATTGAAATATTGGATCCCTTCACGATATTCCGCCGCATTCTCGTACTATTCTCCTGTTCTCAGAGATTAAAAGCCGCTCCGAGAAACATTCCGAGAAACAACTTTATAATAAATATGCTCGTATAAGCCTAGAGCACAGTTGGCAGGAAGAAGCGCTTAATTTTGGAACATTAGGTTTCAAGAATGCAATGAGGTGCGACAAACACGCTTCATTCGACGGCAAATTTTGAGGAAAGTTTAAAGCTTTTCCTCGAGGAGAATCTTGATAGTGGGTTGTATTCGCTCTCCTTCTCCCTCCCATTCATAATTATGTTTCACTGCTAGTTTGCATTTTACTTTAGTTGGAATTTTAAAACTGTATAAAACTCCGGATGGGTTCATTTTTGTAACTCCGGTATAATAATAACTTAAGAACGCTGTTAACATTAACTTTTAATTCTTCATGTGGAGGCAGTTTGAATTAATAGAAAAGGCGTCGCCCCGGGAGTGCTGTCGTTTCACGCAAACATACCAAAAAGTTTACAATTTAATATTATCTCCGAACACATAGCCCTTGTTTAAAAGAAACACAAAATCGGGGATATATTTGTGTAAGAATGAATATACATTATGGGAAATCGTAAATATTGAAGCGATATTTTCCTTTTCCTTTTCTTTTTTCTTCATTTTTATATAATTTTTAGAATTCTTATTACTATTTTTTTTATTTACCTTTTATTTCTATTCTTTATTTTCAGTTATTTTTCCTATTATTTATTTTTTAGTTCCTATTGTTATTATTTATTTTTGATTCCTTAACTGATATTTACTTTTAATTTTAATTACTATTCTTCATTCTAAATCCTTATTACTGTTCTTTATTTTTAATTCATTTAACTATTCTTTATTTTTTTGTTCAATTATTTTCTTTATTTTTAATTTTTCTTACTACTATTTCTTTTCTTTAATTTGACATTTTATTAAGGTTTTTATTTGTTAATTTATTTTTTTTTCGAGTTATTTTATTTTTCATTCTTATCCTTTTTTAGTAATTAATTAATTAATGCTTTTCTTTTTGTTCTCGTTCCCATTTCTTTTTACACTTTTATCATTTTTCCTTATAATTTAATTTTACAGTCTCTGTTCTTATTTGTATAGTTCTCGTTCTATTTTTTTTTTCATTTTATGATTTCTGTTTATTATTTTATCATTTTATGATAACTATTTATTATTATTATTTTTTAATATTTCATCCATTATTTAAATTTATTTTTTATTCACTATTTAAATTAATTTCACTTTCACAGTTCGTTTATAAATAAATTCATTTTATTTTCATATAATTTTTCATTTTCTTACTCTTACGTCATTATTCCTATTTTTAGGCGTTTATTCTCCCATTTCTCTTCATTAATTTTTATTCTCATATTTTTATTAAATTTAATATATTGTACTTGTCCCTTTCGTATTATCATTCTCTGTTATTTTTATATAATTTAAATTTTTTTACTTTCTCATGCTCTATCATTTTTGTTCCAAATTCTTCCAGTTTTTGTTCCTTTTATGATTATCTTCATGTCTCTTGGATGAGATTTTTATTCGATTGAAATCAACGTTTTTCAAAATCGAAAGAATTCCCGACATTTCTTTTCCGATGATGAAACAATGTATCGAAATCCAATTTTTATTATCAAATATATTGCACTGAGTCATTATATATTTTTTCGAAACTGTAACTAAGAATGACAAGGAAATCCTGATCTTTCGTGTCGTCGTTTTAGTCCACTAATTGAAACAAATGCTTCAAACAAACTGAAAAGAAATGTCACAAACTGATTAATATGAATTAAAGTTTTTCTTTTCAATAGTTTTACTTACTAAACAAAATGTAGAAAATCTGTTGATTTATTCTTTTTGAAAAAACTTTCGTGGTATAAGAGGTTCTTGGAGAAACGATGTCACTCTCTGCTACTTATGATAACTACGAAAGGCTTTATTCTAGACGGAGATGAAGATAAATTTTGGAAAGAAAATTTATCTGCCTTTATGGGGAATCGACACACTACCTTCCCACTCAAAGATCGGGCGAGTGCTCTACCGTTAAGCTACAATGGACTGAAATTGTCATCCCTTAGAGCAGTTTTTCGCAAACTTATTCGCCCACCACCCTCTTTTCAAATAAAAGTTTTCTCATCTTGTGATTGATGGATCCCGTACCGATAACATTTTTTGGAGATAAAGAGAAGCGCATGAGAGAGAGTATTGCTTGAAATAAACTCTTTGTGGGCTTTTCTGCTGTTCTGCCACCTACTGAATGAAAATAAAAATATCTGATATAATTCTAAGAATAAAATAGTTTATGATTTTACATAAATAAACAACATAAAAATGAACAATATACTGTATAAAACTAACTTTTTATTTTTATAGTTAAGCTAATTTCATGCACAAAAATACCGCTTACTATATATATTTTTTGAATTTTTTGCAGAATCAATTTGTAAAAACACATTAACCGGTATTTTGGCCTGTGAAACTTATGATAGTACATCATATATCGAGTACATTCATACACAAGTTTAAAACCAACAATAATTTAATTTTAAGAATTATAACACAGATAGTTTTGTTTTTATGGTGACTGCAGGGCTCCTTAATTTACCCGATTTCTTGTATTTATAATAAAAAGTATAAATATGAATAAGTAAAGCAAAGTATAAATATGAAACATAATAAGTGAGAAGATCCGGAAATTTCCTCCTAATTTTTCTTTTCCGCCAATTCACAAAGTATTTCTCCCATTTATGCCGATTTGCGAAAATGTTCACTTAATTTCAGCGACATGCAATGAGAAAAAGGTTGAAGAACACACTGCACTAAACCGGACAACAGTCAGGCTTGGGTGCACGTAAGATATTTTATTCGTTGCTTTACAATTAGACACTATAATTCCATCTGAATTTTATTTTTCGAGATGTCCTGGTTTTATCAGTGAATTTGCCCTCGACAATGCGAGCCGATCTTCCCGTTAAAACAGGCCTCTACAACGGTACAATTATTCAATCATTGCACTTCACTCATTGTTAGAAAAGTTTGATGGCAGATAACAGCGCTATACATATATAACATGCATTAAATTAGTAGTAGCACTACACACATAACAAGCATTACACAAAAACAAACTTCACGTCAGGTTCACAACACGTACACGCACATTCCGGCATGTGCCAATTCGTTAGAAATTCCCTAGGGGAATGTGTACGACGTGCGTGAACGGTTAAGTAGTAGTATTACTAGTAGTGAATTTGCTCCCCCCCCCCCCCCCGAACTGTCAACTACACCTCATACATTACTGAAACAATTTAAACTGGATATGTTACATGTACCTCACGTTATGTTCGCATATGTAACCAACGGATACTTTCCAATTTAAAAATGTTAGACATTAGCAGCACAGATGTTATTCTTGGGATCTCTCAAAGTAACTCACAGCTTATACAAATTCATTACAAATATTTCCATTACGGCGATGACGATAAACGGCATTATATATAAAAAAGGAAAGACAAGGCCGTTACCGTAGATGAATGAGCAGTGATACTACAATGATGACCTGGTCATTATCCCCGGGGGATATTGGACCTTTTTATCTACAGATGCTATTGAAACCTTCGACGGTAGGCTTTATTGATCAACTACAGTTACATTTGGAATGTATAGCATACTCAAGGGGGAGGGGAAACACTTAGCCCTGTTTTCTTTGCAAATGGAACACACAAGTACGACTTTTCTTGTACAATATTTTTAGTTTTTTCCCCATACCAACGAATATTTACGAAGGCTTTCTTGAGAACAGGGTCCGTGTTTTCGAAAACTTATCTTTTTCTCTCCTAACATGGCTCCCTTATGTCAATCCCATAGCCCTTAATCGTGTCTGAGGCTGCTATAACCCCCCCCCCCCCTCCTCCCGAATAGCCCCGTCGTCCCAAGGGCGATATCGCCCACTTTGGGAAACACTGCCTTAGAGCATATTTGTGCACTGAAAGGTACTCGCAGAGGCACGCGAATTTTCCTTCCGAAACAAATCTTCATCTCCGCTTGTGTGCATCCAGTCTTTTTTATTTAGTAATAATTTCTTGTCACAATTCAAAGTATATTGACCGAAAGTTCAGTAATAAAAATAATTGAGAAATTAATTAGTTGATTGAAGGTTAATTATGACTGTCCATTTAGTGAATATAATATATATTCTATATGTGTTCCTTATAGCTCTATTTCACGTGTTCTCCCAAGTCCAATGGAATGCTAACTAGACATCATTGAAAAGGATGGCAATACGGAGTAACTAATCATGATTATCTGTTTCTGTGTTGGTTTGTAAAGGTCTTTGAAATAGGAAAAAGGGAGGTAGAGGACGATGGAAACCAAACTTTTAGCTCAAACGAGACTTCAGTTGAATAAATCTGCCTTAAGGTCTAATCTAATCGTCGTCGTCGTGTTCGGTCCGAATTCGTCGGGATTCCTGCCAGCGTCAGTTTAGGCAGATTCGCCCTAGTTACAAAATTGGCTTTTGCCTGCGCTGTAAATAATTTACACTCGGATGATACTACCACTACTGCCGAACTAATTCTGTTACGAGAGGGAACTCCGAAAAGTCAATCTGCGATTTTTGTTTTCTGTGTCCACGGCATATCGACCGGTTGATCCTATTAATGGTGCCTGAACCTTGCAAGCGGCTTTAACTCCTGTAAAGTGACTGCAATCCAACTTTGAGTTGAAAGGAGAAAACTCGATAATTTCTATCGTGAATTATGTAACACGGTTTGAGTACGTATGAAGCTGATGGACGATCTCTTTACGAATGCTCGGAATCACATCCGTAAATTTCAGATCCACTAAAGTGTATGGATATCGAAAAATTCCTATTTCGAGACCGTTCAAGCTCAGTTTATTGATTGAGTTACGATAAACACTAATTTGGACACTTTTTAATTATAATTACTGATCAAAAATTCACTCACAAAGCCATACTTCATTTTTCATGGAGCTTCCTAGAAAGAAAAACACAATAAGATAAATTTAACACACTTACGAGTGAATCTCAAACGACCCGATAATTTTTATTCTAACAAAAACTAACATGAAATGTTTCAGTGTAATTTCATGATCGTGCCCGAATGATAAAACTAACATGGAGTAATCTCAGGAAATTCAGAATGTTTTTCTGGAAAATAGTCTGATTTTCTCAGTGTTTCTTCAAAACAGAAACATTTCTTGGATACAAACAGGATCCTAGAATTATTTTTGAATGTGAGTAAGGTAATTAGGTGAACTAAAAAGCCTCTGTTCAAAGCAGTTTCTGTTCGTCATGGTGAATAATTCAGTACTTAACGTTTTGAATACTGCTAGTGACATAACCCTTCATAATAAGAATATAATTGTTATTTAAAATCTAAACATGGCATGAAGAGTTTTTCACGTCGAGTTTTAAATGCCCAATGTATGGAATTCATAAAATTTGTGGAATGAAGTATACTCGTTATCATGTTTGCATCATTCCATTGTTTCCACCAACGTAAATTCAATACACTTACGAGTGAGTTATACATTTATTGGATTCATAAATAGCAGGTTAAAGCAAATACCGATTGTGAATATGATATTATTTTTCTCAATACGAGTAACAATAGATTTGAATTCCATAACGGACTGTATGTTGAGGAGATAATAGCCACAAGTCAGACCACAAACTTGCTTTTTTCATATAAAAGCCCTAACTTGTATTTTACTATTATTTAGAGATACAAACGATACAGCGTCATCCATTCCAGAATACAGTATACGAGTATTGTTTTATTTTATAAAATCACATTTTTCACCATGATAAAATTTTTACTGCAAACCCTACTCTCACAGGCCCCGTTTGTTTGATTTTATACTGACTATTATGAATGCAACATGAAATTTCAGCCCACCATGTATGAATTGTAAATAAAAAAAAAACACACACACACACAGAGACAATATACAGAAAATATAAGACGAATAAATTTTCAGTTATTTATGATGTGTAAACTTTTCCATGGATTAAAAACCTTCAAATTAATTATAACTACAGTTAAAAATACTTTTCTCCACGTTCGGATAAATATCGTGGAAGTTGAATTATCATTTTTTTTGGGCTTTGGAACTAAATACACGGAAAAATCATTCGAGGAGAAAAGAATGATAATTTCTTATTCATTATCAGATAAAAAATCTGAGTCGAACCTAATGACAGGAAATGAAATGAGAAATATTTTCATATTTAACGCCTTATTCTCTTACGATGATTTTTTTTTTGGCAATCTCATAAATACGAGAAGTAAATAAAAATTTATGTAAATTTCGGAGTTTTTAATATAGTGAACACAGAGGGATTAATTAAATTCTAAGAAAAATGTATGTGTGTGTGTTGTGCCTATTTTTTTTTACTTCAGTATATTCTTGCTAAAGAACCGAACATCTTCGGATGTATTTTAGAAAGGTAAAGTGAAACGTAACGTTAAATATGATTAAGTCTAAATGGAATGAATTATTTCTTCTATTTCATAGAAAAATCTTGAGGAAATAATATTTCTTGAACATTATTCTTTGATTTTAAGATCAATAATTCGCTCCACTTCTTTTTTTTTTCTTGAATTCTTTCCACAAATAAACAAAGAAATAAAATAAAACTCATTTTAATTGAATGCCACGTGGTGAAGGAATCCGTCTCCAGCTTCGAATGTATAATGTGTTTTTCAGTTTTTTGTTCCTATATCTATTATTGGACTTGCAAGGAGAAGGTAAAAAAAAGAGAAAAGGAAGAACTTATTCTAAAGTAATCAAATGCGAACAATAGAGAAGTTGCATTGAATTTACGTAGGAAAATAGCGTTTCAATAAAGCGCTAAAATGATTCGATGCTTCCAGGAACATTGAAAGCAGTATATTTTTGCATTTCCTTCTCCATCATGTGTTTTAGTTGAATGTAACAGCTTTATAAATAGAGACAGAAGAAACATCGTTTAATATTCGAACTTTGTGAAGAGCTCTCTCTTCTTCTCTTCTCTCTTTTTTTTTAAGCTTTCTTTTTTCCTTTTTTTTCAAACCGAGCAAAAATCAGATCTATTGTCATCTATGGGCATTTTACTACCTAGTGAGTTGTGCCGGAAGTGTAAGGGCGTGTACCTAACTGCCTGAGTTCGTATCTAGTGTTGTGTCTGATTTTTCTCTGTGCTGCC
This sequence comes from Pholcus phalangioides, assembly GCF_987345545.1. Lineage (NCBI taxonomy): Eukaryota > Metazoa > Arthropoda > Arachnida > Araneae > Pholcidae > Pholcus > Pholcus phalangioides. Next base: position 14,011,963 of record NW_028301607.1, read on the forward strand.
ATCTATATTTCAGAAGTGAAGTGAGTGAAGTGTAATGATTGAGTTACATTTGTACCGTTTGTAGTTTCTGTTTCTGTCTGTGGCGAGACTTTTAAAAAAGGGGACATCGGCTCTCATTCGCGCCTCGAAGTTGGGAACCACAACAAACCCACTTCAGCCGCCCACAAATTCACTCAAAGAGCTTGAGCAAATCGCTTTCAAGCTCTTTATAACCTGACGGTACTTTAAAATACCAGGTTTATATAGCTCATTCCTTGAAGTAACTGTTTCAAAAACATTGCTTTTTTTGCCTTTAATTAGAACTAAAATGACCTTCCAAATAATTTACATGATAGCTATTTATTATTATCACTGCATTTATACTTTTACTTTGATTTATTATAATTTTCTTGTTATTCTACTTTTTACAGTGTCAGATAGTTAATAGTCAGGGGATAATGGAATATTTTTTGTATGATAATTTCTTTCTTATCAGATAAAAACATCCGAGTTGAAACTAATGATAGAAGACAAAATGAGAAATATTTTCATATTTATCGCTTGATTCTTTTACCATCGCTTTCTCCCGATCTCATAAATACGAAAAGTAAATAAAAATTTATGTAAATTTCGGAGCTTTTAATGCAATGAATACGGAGGGGGATTTTTTCTTTCTTTCCAGTATATTTTTGCTCAAGCCCAGAACAACTTCATATGTATTTTGAAAAATGAAGTATTTTAGAAAAATAAATGGAACGTTACGTTAAACATTATTAAGTACAAACAGAACTTCTTCTATTTCATAGAAAAATCTTAGAAAAATAATGTTTCTGAACATATATTATTCTTTGATTTTAAGATTTTCAATAATTTGCACATTGATTGTTTTTTTTTCTTGAATACTTTCCAGAAATAAACAAACAATCAAATAAATAAGATGAATCTCATTTTAATTGAATGTCACGTGCTAAAGAAATCCATTTTCAGCTTATATCTATTCCTGGACCTGTAAAAAGAAGGTAAAAAGAGAAAAAACCTATTCTAAAGTAATCAGTTGCTAACAAAACAGAAGATGAATTGAATTTATGTTAGAAAATAGCGTTTCGATAAAGTGCTGAAATGATTCGAAGCGTCCAGAAACGTTGAAAGCCGTATAGATTAGCATTTCCCTTTCTATCATGTTTTTCCCTTGCATGTAACGGCATCTTAAATAGAAACAGAAGAAACACTGTCTATGCCATTCGAACTTTGTGAATCACTTTTAAACTAGAAGATGAAAGTATTTTGTTTAATTTGTTAATTAATGTTTTCTGGTAATTTTCTGGTTCTAGGATTTAGTGCGGTAAAATGATGGCTTATTGTGATACTTGGAATTTTTCGAAAGACAAAAATCCTGTCGTAAAAAATACGATTGTGAATTTTGTTATGCTCTGAACATTGAGTAGTTTAGAGAACTGCATAGTCTCATTCCTTGGTATGGAAAGAATAGTCAAGGAAGTTAGGGTGTCATTATCATTCTACCTTATTAGATCTGTCTGTGTAATGCAACTGTGCAACGGCTGCCTAAAAAATAAATTATTTTCACGAATGGCATATAAAGCTGTCTCCACGTAAAGCCAAAATAACTTAGTCAAAAGCTACATAAAAGCTGAAAGCCGTCAAAAAGCTAATCATTTCTTCGACTACCGTGTGAAAGCTAGATTATTTTTCAGAAGCTTGTGCCAAAAACTGAATATCTTTCCTTCGAAACATATATAATAGCTGAATTGTGAATACTTTTCACAACTGTATAAAAAACCGAATCACTCTTTTGAAGGCAGCATAAAAACCAAACAACTTCTTTGACAACCGTATGTTAGATGAATTACTCTTTCGAAGTCTATATAGATGACGAATAAGTTCCGTGACGGCCGCAGAATAACTCATTCGAGAGCCATATAAAAGATGAATAACTCAAAATGCGAAAAAGATATCTAATTCAATAAAATATTAAAAGATGCTTAATAAATTCATAATTATTCCTATGAGTCATGCACATATATGAACACAATGCTCCCAAGTTCCTATTAGAAACTAATTTTATAAGAATTATACAATACACCCTATTAACACCATAAACTATTGTCGTAAAGTTTCGCAATATAAACGGTTTCCGATCTGTTTTCAAGCTCGTTCTTTCGCCTTCTTTGGGGGGGGGGGGAATGTGACCGAAAGTATACAAATCGATGTCTTGTGTCGGTGTTTTGAGCGTTTATAACTACGTATACTCGAATATACTGTCTATGTGCTTATTTTCTAGAATAGTGCTGGATGAGTAGGAAAGAACTCCTCTGCATCCGGATCATAGGCATAAGCTAAATAATTTCTGCTGTATAAAAGATGCATAAATTTTGTTGCATAATAGCTGAAAAATTTTGTACCATACAAAAAGTAGAAAAAAAAATAGAAAACTGACTGACGTATAAGAGGTATAAAAGTTGAAATTACTTCTTAAAAAGTCGTGTAAAAGAGCTTGATTATTTCTTCGGAGGTTGTATATTAAACACTGAATAAATTTTTCGAAAATTTATATAATAGCTGATTAATGCCTTGGACAACCGTATAATAACCGATCACTATTTTGAAAGCTGCATAAAAACCTCAGTAATTCTTCCTTGAGTACAACAGCTGGATTACTCCTTCGAATTCTGTATAAAAACTGAATAACTTATTCGACAGTCGTATGTTTGCTGAATGACTTGTTCGAAGTCCGTATATATTTACTGAATGACTTGTTCGAAGTCCGTATATATTTACTGAATGACTTGTTCGAAGTCCGTATATATTTACTGAATAAGTTCTGTCACAGCCGCACTATAACTGAATAATGAGACAAATCACTCATTCTCCTTTCGAGCCTTAACACCACAAACGTTTCCCTTAAAGTTTAGTAACGGACGGGTCTCCCGATCAGTTTGCAAACTCTCTCTCTCTCTCTCTCTAATACCGCATTAGGAACCCTATCCAGATAATTATGTCCTTACATTAGGTAATGTCACTTGAGCGACGAAAACGCAGACATGCGACCTCCAACATGCGTTAGGGACGGAGGCGATATGACCGACAGTATACAAATCGATACCTTGTGTCGGTGTGTGTTTCATGCTTCTCTCTATATCTACGTATACTCGAATATATACTGTCTATGCTCTTATTTTCTAGAATAGGGCTGGATGAGGAGAAAAGACTTCCTCCTCTACATCCGGATCATAGGCATTTCCGGATCTGCGCTGCTTTGTGGAACACCCGGCTCCAAGTCCAGGATCCAGCATCCAGCAGCAATCTTTAAGCTCCTCCTCATGCATCCCCGTTGCCATGGAAACGCGATACTTCTGATCATTCATCCCTTCTCCAACATCTTTCGACTCCCGACGTGGCCCCTGGATGTTCTTTTTAGGTTTTGTTTAGCTTTTTTTGTTTTACTGGATTTCTGAGTCTTGTCGACATCATTTCGCAGTTACCCCCCCCCCCCCCTTCTCCTCCCAAAACTTTTTGCTTCCTATTTTCTTATTTCCTTTAGCCGACTATTTTCCATGTTTAGATGTGTTGCAGAAGCAGTTGCCAGAAAATTTTAGTTGGCTCGTAAGTGTTAGAAACACATTTCCGAGATCCTTATACGCTGTAGAATATCTCTCTCGCCGTGGTGTTAAAACACCAGCGAGGAGAGAAAAAGTATTAGAAAGCCGTGAGGCGCGAGACCATTTCAAGGATCCGTAATGTGAAAGTAAAAGAGTTAAATAAAAGAAGTCGACTAAGAAGAGGAAAAAAAAATAAAAATAAAGACGGAAAAAATGTTTTTTCCTACAACTTTTATACTTTTTTGGTGCTATATATATATATATATCCATGTTTTTCTTTTCTCCTTGCTGTTATTCATTAAGACAATGGCACTCTTAGGAGATTTTCAAGACAAGAAATGGATGTTTCCTTAAGCTCTTTCCTCTCTCTTTTTCTCACGCTTTCACAAGTTCTTGGATATATATATATATTTTTTCATTATCAAGTTTTCTTGACTTTTTCCAGAGGCTAAAGATTTAAGAATTCCGAGGAAAATGTAAGAGGTGTGAAAAAAAAAATGCTAGTGAAAAGAAATGAAAGTTTAAGTGAATTGGGAACTGTTTTAACGATACACACACAGTTTCTCTCTCTCTCTCTCTCGCTGGAAATCTGAAGATTTTTTTGGGTTGAGGAAAAATTAATGCTTTGATTTTTTTTAATATTATTAAGTTTTTCGGGGTATCGTTTAGCAATGTCTTAGATCTACCTTTGTGTTATACAAGATAGATTTTTTTTAAAGTTTTTTTCGCAAATGCGGGTCTATGAGATCGCTGATGATTATCTTGTTGATAGATACGGTAGAAATCCTAAAATCTATTTTTCGTTTCTTGAATCGGGTTTGAAATTGATTTTTTGTTTTTTGTGATTGAAGGAATATTTTTATTATGGAGGAGAGTATTCTCGGGCTCTAGAACGCCGTTGCGTGTTCCCGAGGAGTAAATATCGTTTAATGCTTTCTTAAGTTCGTGCGAGACAGATGCTTTGTATGGGAAATTTTTGCAAAAAATGTTAATGAAGAGAGATAAATGTAAAAATAAGCAACACTTCTCTCTCTCTCTGTCAGGCGTTCTGATTACCTAATAGGTGCCGTTACGAAAAGTAAACAAAAAAGTTCTGTTGACTCCTGTGGACTCTGTAGACCATACATGCTTAACTCATGGCCAGCGGGTCGAATGTTGCCCTCGTAGTCATCTGATGGGATCCACGGTCGGAAGCATAATTTTGAGAAATTAACGGCTCACAATGTGGCGTCACTTAATCGTCCCGCGGCACATTCGCAGGTCACTTAACTGACTTGCAGCATATTTATAGATGACCGTGGTACAGTTCCAGTGCACTTGAGTCACATGCGGCACATTTATAGCTAACGGAAGGTGCTTACGGCACATTCCCAGATCACTTGCATGACCCGCGGCACATTTCCAGATCACTTGGGTGACAGTGACATACAGTCGAATCCCGTTATAACGAACCCCAAGAGACCGGATAAATCACTTCGTTATAACGAAATTTCGTTATAAAGGAATTCCAGGTTTTTGCATTGTGCCTATGTAAACTAATCTAGGGGGATTAGAAAAGTGTTCGCTAAAACGAGATTTTCGCAATAACGGTATTCGTCAAAACGGGATTCGACTGTATTTATAAATTACTTGTGAACCACTACATGTTTAAAAAATATTTGTCCCCGCGGGATGTTTACAGACCATCGCTTTGAATTTCATTTTAACTTTGCCATTTGTTTTCGTTCTTCTGAATGCGTCTTAGTACCTCAGTATTGAATGCGTCTTAGTTCCTCGCAGCACAGGATCCCCGAAAGCACGAGGAAGTACAGTAGACTTTCGCTGAAGAGTCTGGCATATATCAGATCAGGGTGTGCCGGATTACTGCATGCCAGTTGAACAAAATACATTTAAATGATATAAATATCTGCGCTAAGACATGCAGTGATATGTTTTCCTTTTCTATGGGGGGGGGGGGGGAATTCGAAGAAGTCCGCCTAAAAAACGCCGGATAACTAGACGGGCCGGACTAGCGCTCGGCCGCATTACTGCGAGTTTGCTGTAATTGGCATTACAGCACAAAAGAACAACAACGTGGTATAACAACTTTACGGAAGCAATGCATCCATCTTTGCACAACTCAGGTCAATCGTCATGGGCAATTTACTAACTAGAGAGTTGTGCCGGAAGTATAAGCGTGTGCACCTAACAGTCTGAATGCGTATCTAGTGTTGTGTCCGATTTTTCAGTTCTGCCATCTATATTTTAGAAGTGAAGTGCAATGATTATTCAATCATTCGTACCGTATATAGGCCTGTTGCTCTCTGTGGTGAGACTTTTTAAACGGGAGATCGGCTCGCATTCGTGCCTAGAAGTTGGGAACCACAGTAAACAAACTTCAGCCGACCGCTACAGTAACCCAGTGGGGTTCGAACCCGGGAACTTGCGATGCGAGTTCATCACTATGAGCACTTATTTATCTGAGCACTTTTTTATGAGCACTTATTTGCGCGAGTGCGCAAAATTACAATTTTTGGCAGAGATAAATGCAGAACAGCACATTTCCTAGGAGTGCTAACAATACCGATTCAGGAAAATATGACAAAAACAGCATAAATTTGACGACACTTGATGATAACGTTGCCTCTCTATATAACGATAATCCCTATAAAACGATATTTTTTCTTGGTCTGCAGAGTGTCGTCATATCAAGGTTTTTCACTTCATTTTGTTCCATGCCTTGTCATTTTGTTCTCAGATCAACACCATTTAACTTATCGCATGTCTTTCAGCCATTCTTTAGGAAATACTGCAAAAGCGTCCACTTATCACCTCGATTCTGCCGCGATGAAAAGCGATTCCAGAATCTTTTGTCTTCGTCGCGCGTAACATGATATCTTTCATCGGCTCGGCCATGTTTCCCGCCTGTTGTGCTCGAGTTCCTGTCCGGATCATCGAAATGAAGACAGATTGCAGAACCTTGCTGGAACCCGAAACAAAAAAAGACAAGAAAAATAAAACGAGGAAAAACAAAACAAGACATAGCTCTTCTGAACCACAGTTTCCGCTTAGAGCCTCTTTTTTTTTCTGTTTTAGTCCCGGAAAATGTTCTTGTACCTAACAAGAGACGAAGAGTGTAGAAAAATAAATATAGGGGAAATAAAAAAAACCAAAAAAAAAAAAAAAAACCATGAGAATCCCTTTCTCTTCATCGGGAAGGATTTACCAGGATTTCGGTTCTGCGTGTGTAGCCTTTCGGATACGCGGGTATAAAAACGAGGGATTTTCTGTTTCAAGTAAAAACCCGGTGTATGCACTTTGTGTACTGGGTATAATGAGATTGGATATAGCTGTTTCTTTTTGTTAGGACGGTTCACTGTAATCGTCACAACAAACGGGTTATTTCGTGTTATCTCATTCCTCTCTCTGGAGAATAGTGTGTCTAGAAATTTTTCGAATTATATTGATGAATTAGAAGGAAATCTTCAGATTAGGATTAAGCTTAAAAAAGGATTTATCTGGCTAGACGATAATGAATTCGATGCTTTGTTTAAACCCTATAAAGGTTTGAGGAAACTGTCGCCTTGAATAGTTGATTTATGGTGATTGAAAAACTTGTTTGATAGATTTTATTTTTGAGTAACATGTACATCGCAGGAGACTTCAACCCATGGCCCGCTGGCCCAATATGGCCCTCGGAGCTTTCTACGTGTCCCGCTCGCCATTTTTATGAAATACCTATTTTACGTAGAAAAAGATTAATTTCCAAAAAAAAAAAAAAAAAAAATCGTTGAGGAGTGCTTGTGCTACTGAAGTATGTACTGCTGCATATAGAAATGTGAGATATTTTCTACATTCAATAGTAATGCTGTGCATATATAAAGTATATTTGTACGTTAAATGGTCCGCGTAACGATTTGAGGGGAACCCGGAGCTAAAAGTCTTTCTGGAACCTATGACTTTGAGAAGCAATTCAATTAAGAACTACTGAAAAACACTTTAATGAAAGAAGTAATTTTATAATTGATGAAAACTTATGGTCGAAAAAGTAGTTATAGAATTACTAAAAGAAATAACTGTAATTGCAGAAAGACTGATTTCAGAATTATTGAGAGTGTTTTCAGAATTCATGAAAAAATTGACAATCGGTGAAAGAGAGGAATAATATAAAAAAATAATGAAAAGTCAAAGAATAGTTTCGCAATTATTATCGGGAAAAATTTCAAGATTCATAAAAGGAAAAAATCGTAATTCGTGAAAAGTTATTTCAAAATAAATAAAAATTCAAATTTAATGGATGAAATAATGGTGCTTTATTTCTTTCTTCCAAACCGAACATGGCCCAGGCCCTATCGGTTAAAAAATAGGTAAGGTTCTTTCTTATTCATTGTGGTCGGCTGAAGTTGGTTTTCTGTGGTTCCCAACTTCAAGGCGCAAATGCGAGACGATCTCCGCGTTAAAAAGTCTCGCCACAAAGAGCAACAGTCCTACAACGGTAAATCATTCAACCATAACACTTCACTCATAGTTAGTAAATCTGGGGGTAGATGACAGCACTACACATAACAAGCATTACACAGAAACAAACTTTACGTCAGGTTGCACTACACGTACACGCACATTCCCGCATGTACCAACTCGTTGGGGGGTTCCGCGGGGGGGGGGGGGTGCATGTGTGGTGTAGCAGTAGTAGGTAGGGGCTCGGGGATCCATGATGTTCTTAAGTCAGCCATCTCGTTGGGCAATTTGCCTGTTGTGGCGTTGTATTTGTATGTGTATTTGTATTTGAAAGAAAATTCCTGTAAATACGGGTCATATGGTCACCCTACGTATAGTACACAGTGGGCCGTAGACGTAAAGATGTCATTCAATTAATAAAAAAAATCTCAACGAATGGAAGGGGTTGCTTGTCAAGTTCTTCTTGGAAAAAAAAACGACTATTTTCATTCTCTCATGTATACGAGAGGTACAAATATTTGAAAAATTATTATATTTTACGAATTACTATTTTCATGTTATCTATTCCCCCTCCTATTTCCCCAAAAATTCTACAGAGAAGACGTAGCGGTATATAATCCGCATTAAATGGTTCCGCAAAAAATCCCAATGGTTTTTAAACGTTTAATCACGAATTATACGCAAGAAAATACGGTACTTGGGAAAATATACGTATATTTATTTTCAGAAATCCATAAAATTCAACAGAATTTTTAGATTCGATTCAATTTTTTTGTATTATGTAGTATGCAAATATAAGGCTCTTGTGGGAGAACGATTCATCTCAAAAACCATCCATCTTAGATGTTTCTCAAACATACATATTTCGTAGCAAATCTGCGAACTAATCACCTTCTTCACTCCTCCGACTTACGATCGTGTTTGATATCAATGTTTTCTTGAAAGGAAAAGAAAAAATTAGTATGGATTTCCATGTAAGACATTCAAAACTAACGAGAGTTTCCCGTGTTTACGGAGGCTTCATTTTTCTTCAGGGATTTTGAAAAATTGCTCCCCGTTGAAGTTGGTCGCGCCATTTATACAATCTATCTTTCTCGACCTATCAATATGTACATTTATTATAATGCCATTTATTTTCCCTCTACAAAGCAACTCTTTTATACAATACAAGTATATCCCATGTTTGACTGATGTTGCATTTGAGCAAAACTTTGTTTACCGGTAAAATGTTTTTCAATTAATATTCATACAAATTTTTGTATAAGACTAGCGTTTTTGGAAATTAAACCATAGTATTTTTTAAATTTACTTACAAAGATATTTAGGTATTTGTGACTTCTCAAAAATGAAATTTCTGGAAATTTGATCCTCATTTTTGATTTGGAAATCCCCCCCCCCCCCCCCATGACCATGAACACAAATAATTTTTCTTTAAAAATAGGAAAAAAATAAGTTTTTTCTTGAAATTTTTCATCACGGGGTACATGAAGTTCCCTGAAGTCATAATTACTAATTATTTTAACTAAATTAAGTTAATCAACTTATATTAATTAAACAATTAAAATAATTGAAAATTTACATTAACTACAAAGAAAATCATGCTAAACTAATGTCCAATTTTTTGATACTTCTGAAATATGTTATGTAACACATTTGCACCGGAAAAACGAGAATTCTCGTTTGTACATATGTTGAAATATATCTTTCTATCACTTTATATAAATGAGACATTCAGTAGTAATAATTATAATAACAATAATGATATTATTATTGTATATATTATTATTAAATAATAATTATTAATAACATTAAGTATAAAACATTTAAGGAAATTATAGTTTTAATAAAGTAATTGTAATAAAGAAATTATTAAGTTTTAGGAAAAATAGTCTGATGCGAATGTGCTAAGTAACCAGTTATCATACTTAAAAAAATTGTGTAATTTGGTCATGAATGTAGAATATATATCTCATTCGATGGACAGGTTGTGATCGTTTGAAGGGAAATGCAGTTTTCGGTTTAAAAGTCTGCAATGATTCCCAGTTTATTACAGTTTTATATTTTGCAAATTGGAAATTTACTGTGTGAGATAAACGCTATTGGAAAGTCTTAATTATTTCTTTGACATGGACAATTTTCACCCATTGTAATTCTATGATAAGGGGGAGGGAACTATGAAATTAAAATATTTATGGTAAATATAGTTATTAGTTAAGTACTTTGCATTATATAGTTTAATATACTTTATAAATAAAGTACAATTTCTTTATAATATGAGCTGCTAGTTAACGAATTTATACATATAAATTATTTTTACCTAAACTCAAATTCAGTCTATATTAAAAATTATCTTCTTATAGGAAAGTTTTACATACGGTACCAAAAAAAAAGCTACAAAATATAATTAAAAAGGTATTTTTTTGCTGTACCTCTTTAAATTCAAATTAATCAAGTTCGACTGTATATGGATAACAATTTTTTTATATTCCGTTCAAGATTAAGTTTAGATACACTGTTTATATTCTAATATCCATTGAAGTACTTCCTGATTTTTGAAAAAGTTCGATGTAAATTAATAATGAATATAGGAAAAAAATGTATTTCATGATCCTATACATTTTTTTTAAAAAAAAGCATGTTATAAATCTGAATTCTTCAAGGCAAAGTAAATTTTTTGCGGCGATATTTGATTGAGTTTTGAGAATCTAGGTTTTATGAATTAGAGTTTCGTTTAATTGAGGCAATTAGTTGACTTCTTTTTTGATGATAAATAATCTTTTTGTTTGTCATTATTTTTTTCTTCATTGGGTTTATTATCTCTCTTTAATCGTGTTTTTTTTTTCAATTCAATTATTTTCTCCTTTAATAGTGTTTTTCGTTTTGTTTTTGTCATTGCGATGCAATTCAAGAAGTAAATAGTATTAAATACTTGGGTTTAAATGTAGACAGCAATTTAAAATGGAAATCTCATGTTCATGAACTACTTAAAAAACTCCGTTTTGTTTTATATAATTTTTATTATATAAGTAAGAAAGTTTCCGCTAATTTCTTAAAAGACCTTTACTATGCTTGGTTTTATTCACTTATAAATTATGGTGTAATTATATGGGGTGGTGATTATAAAACTAATTTATTGCCTTTATTTTCAATACAAAAAAGAGTTTTCAAAACTTTGAATCGGGGTCAGCCTCATTCCTCTACAATTTTTAGAAATCTTAATCTACTTCCTTTACGCCATAATGCTATTTTTCGTATTATTCTGTTCTTAAACCGTAATAAAGGCTTATGCAGTTTAAAAGATAATGTTTCCGAGCGTAGACCTCATATGATTTACCGTATTCCTACTTTTAGGAAAGAAATTTTTCGTAAACATTTTTATTATTTAGCTCCGAAATTATATAATTCACTACCGCTAGAAATACAAAATATACCCACACACGCGGCATTTAAAAAATCATTATTCAAATTATTAATTTCAATAGACGATGTAGACTCTTATTTTGACCTTTAGGAGGAGCAATAAAATTTATTCAATTTAGCTTTGCCACTTTAATTATGCATATTTTTTCAATAAAAAAATTTTGTTCTTGTTTGTGTTTGTCTATGTATGTGCGAGTTTAATTTTTTCCCTCATATATTTTTTATCTATAATGTTTTGTTTTATTTTACATTTCTCGCCATGCATTAAGAACTTTGTCTTTTTTTGTGTTGTGTACGTTTTTTCGTTCTTGATTTTTTTTTATCTTTACGTATTTTTTTATTTGACAGTGATAATTTTGTCTCTTTTATGTTGTATATCTGTCTCTTTTTTTTTTTTTTAATGTTTCTGTTCATGTCGTATATTTTTAGATATTTTATTCATTAATTATGTAAATTTTCAATCATCCGTACAGGCATCACAGCCTCTGGATGATAAATATGTTTTGTTTTGTTTAAACTAATCTAAATCTTTGTATGTTGTAAATGAATAAATTGATTTGATTTGATTTGATTTGATTTGATTTTTCTTTCATTCTTCCATGTTCGCCGGTATTTCGAACTTCCCAGTTTTCTTCCCATGCTCTTTCTATTTGTTCACTTTCTTCTTTATACCAATATATTTTTTTTCTTTTTCCTTTCATCTTTTTTTAACCTTTGTCTTTTTTGTTTTGTTTTTCTTAATTTGACTACTTTCTCCTCTGTATTTTGTCCCCTACACCTTTTCGTCGTGCTTTTCTATTGCTCTACTTGAGAGTTTTTCTATTTGCCCCAAAAATACACATTTTTTAAAAAAAAATTCTTCTGAGTTTATCTTTTCTTTATAGTTCTACTTTGTTTCTTCCTGCTCTTTTTATAATTCTTTATTTATGCATGTCCCGGTGAGTTTTTGTGTTCTTTATTTTTCTCTATTAAAATTTTATTTGCTTTTTATTTTATTTCTTTATTTCTTTCTCACGTGGTTTTTTTAAATTTTTTACTATTCCGCTTTTTTTTTCATTTCTTTCTTTCTCCCGCATTTTTATATTTTTCCCTTTCTTTCTCCCGCATTTTTATATTTTTCCCTTTCTTTCTCCCGTATTTTTCTATTTGTTTTCTTTTTCATCTTCTACTTTCCTGCATATTTCTTTCTTCCCACTTTCTTTTTTCTCTCTTATTTTTCTATTTTTTGTTTTTCATTTTCTTCTTTCCTCGTACTTCCTTGTTTTCTTCTTCTCATTTTCTTCTCATTCCCAAACTTTTACACATTTTCTTTTTTTCACTTTCTTCTTTTTCCCACATTGCCCTAATTTTTTCTTTTCCACTTCTTTCCCATATTTTTCTATTTGTTTCTTTTTCACTTTTGCACACTATTTTTCACTTTTTTCTTTCTTCCTAATGTTATTTTCCGTCTTCTTCTCAGTTTTTACTATTTTTTCTTTTTCCCTTTCCTCTATCTTTAAATTTTTCTTCTCCCTTTCCTTTTTACCCATACTCTTCTATTTTTTCACTTTCTTCTCTTACCGTATTTTTATTTTTTAACTGCTGCTTTCCCCCGCATTATTTTTCCTTTTCAATCTCTGTTTTTCGCCGTATTTTTCTGTTTTTTTTCTTTCCCGTATTTTTTTCTTGCCTAGTGTTATTTTTCTTAAGGCTCCCTTCTTTCTCCCATATTTCTCTGTTTTCTTTTTGCAATGTCTCCCTGTACTTTTCTTCAACTTTTTTTTCTTCAACTTCATTTTCTTCTGTTCCTGGTATTTTAATATTCTTCTTTTTCACTTTCTTCTTTCCCCGTATCTTACTATTTTTTTTTAACATTCTTCGGTGTTTATACATTTCTTTCGTTTTAGTTTCTTCTTTCTATTACTATTTTTCCATCATGCACTTTCTTCTCTCCCCATATTTTTTTCTTTCTTCTTTCCCATATTTTTATGTTTTTCTTTTTCACTTTCTTTCTTCACCAGTGTTTGTCTATTTCTAGTATTTCACTTACTTCTTCATCCAGGATTTTTTTCCTTGCTTCGTCCTTCATATAATAAATATTTTTTGTAATTTTTCTAATTTTCTCCTCTTCCAGTGTTTTCTTCATTTCTTCACAAATGTTTGTTTCCCCTCCCAATATGCTATCTTGACTTTCTTTTTTTCTTATATCTATTGTTTGTCTACCCATGTTTATCTTTTGTTCTACTTTCTTATTTTCCTCAAGATTTATACTTCATTTGCACTTTTTTCTTTCCTACTGCTTGATAAAAACAAGTCAGCAAAGTTCAAACAGTGCCTTCGACCATGAAAAATATAATCACGATGTTTAACAGATTATACGAACTTTGTCACATTTCATTCGACATCACTGTATTGCAAGTATGAAAGAATTAATGAACTTACCATTTGTTTATTCACAGTTTTCATTTTAAAAACAAAGTTCAACAACCAAAAAAATCTTTTTTTATTGCGATTTCAATAGGTTTTGGGATTTATGGAATCGGGATGACAAAATTCCATTCCACTCTTAAAAGTTGAAATTTTCTCGGCACATAATTTCCGGAATGTTCCGACAGAAAAGTAAGAAAAGGAACCGAAAAATTATTTATCCTGGAAGTCAAATCATATTGAAGGAAATGACGTATCAACTTAGAACTTGAGAACTTCATTTTCTCTTTCGGTTGCGATAAAAGAAATCGAAACTGCCGAATCGAAGAGGCAGAGCCGGTCGAAGATTTCAGATGAAGTTTTATTCTTTTTTTCGAAGAAGGAAAAGAATATTTCAAGAATAAATCTTATGACAAATTACTAACACTGATATTTTTGAAGCGTGCATTCTTTACAAAATGACGGCATCGGCACTTGAATTTTATTTAACGTCGTTTTATCAACTTCATTTGCTTGTGTTATCGATTTGTTGTCTCTCTCTCGGTGCTTCCGAAGCTCCATCTAATCTTGTAGGCATCCTCCCATTCACGGTTTCGACAGTATCATCTGTTTATTGTAACAGCCACTTTTTGTCCTCATGTTGAATTTGAAGTCTTCGCATGTGCAATGATGATGATGATAGTTCTCAAATTTCTCTTATAATATCCGTGGTGTTAGACCAAGTACGTGCGACCAATGAGAAGTAGGGGATTTACCAGTTTTTTTCATGTGGTTCACTCATACAAATATTTTAGGAAAAGACGACCAATGCTTCTAATAAAATCTATGAAATTCCTTGAACTGCATTTAAAGAAATCAAACTTGGTTTTACAGACCTAGAAGATTCCAAGAAATTCTGTCGTTATAACTGAAGTTAACACTTGAAGATATTTTATAAACATTTGCTGACGTGGAAACATATTGATTACGTATGTTATATATGTACGTATTCTTAATTATCGAATGACAATCCGATGCTGATAAATTATTGAATTAAATTTACATACGTACTAGCGTTTCAAATAATATATGAATTAGCAATCTCAAATGACTCAGCTAGAAAATTCTAGCGGCGAACAAAATTAGAATAATAAAAATAAATCCAGTACGTTCATTATGACCAAGTTATGGGATTAAACTGCGGGATTAAAGATTCAGTTTCCTAATTAACCGAGGTTGCTCGAGTTAATTAAAATTAGAGTTGATGCAACAGCTAACATGGATGTTATAAAATTCCCGAAAAATAAGTTCGTATCAGAACTATGATCATGAGTTTTATACATACACTGTCATGAGAGAATCGTTTGGGTCGATATCACCCATTTTTCCGTACATTAGAGGCTGGATAAAATATTTAGAGGACGCTGAAGCAAATTTCATTAATTTTATCCCAACAGTAACGAAGGTTCGGGAATTCTGGCTGACTTGAGGATTTCTGTGAGGCTCAACGGAAGGCGTCACTTTGGTTTGGGGAGGAATCAAATATTTTGACGGAATATTTCACATGAAGTAGGAACATTTCCCCTAGGATCACCGCATACTTCATTCAATATTTTTTTCAGAAGATTTGTTTTGGTTATTAAAAAAAATGTTGAGTTATTGTCGTGAGAATTTCGTAGTCCATGAAGCTTGAAAAAGAATCTGACAGTCAAGCTTGAAAAAGAATCTGACAGTCGAGCTCGATAAAAAAGAATCTGACAGTTGAGCTTGAAAGAAAAGGAATCTGACAGTCAAGCTTGAAAAAGAATCCGACAGTCGAGCTTGCGAGACAAAGAATCCGACAGCCGAGCTTGAGAGAAAAAGAATCTGACAGTCAAGCTTGAAAAAGAATCCGACAGTCGAGCTTGCGAGACAAAGAATCCGACAGCCGAGCTTGAGAGAAAAAGAATCTGACAGTCAAGCTTGAAGAAGAATCTGACAGTCCATCAAGCTGAAAGAAGAATCTGACAGTCCATCAAGCTTGAAAATGTTTTTGAAATTCAACAAGCTTGAAAAGTTCAAACTTGAAAATTTTTCCTTGAAAATCTATCAAGGTTGAAAAAAATTGTGAAAGTCTGTGATGCTTGAAAAAGATTTTGAAAGTCAATCAAGTTTGAAAATTTTTTTTGACTGTCCATCAAGATTAAAATAATCTTTGAAACTCCATCAAGCACGAATAAATTTTTTTGAATTTTTTTGAAAGTCTATCCCACACACGCGAGCTTAATCTTATTTTTATGAGTCCTACTAATCCTGACCGATTGAGCAAAATTACTATCCCCCATCTCCGAACATGTATGTTGTGTATGAACATTTTATTGCTGATCTATGTGTGTATATCTTTCATGTTGCTTACTGACATCTATTTGTTATGTTGAATTGTCAAAATTCATCATAACATTACATTAACTTAATCTTAAAATAGTTTTAATTGTAGAGAAAAGAAAAGATTATTATATTGAATAGATTTTGCCTTATGTTGTATTTGTACAGTGGAATCTTACATAATTAATCATTTGATTATACCGATATTTAATTGTATATATTATGGCACATATAATAATAATAATAGTAGAAAGCAAAATCTATTCTATAGAAAGTTTAGGCCTTAAGATACAGTTGTACACGGTACTGCTGCCTTGGGGCCCCAGATGAGAAACACGGGTCGAATTACAAAGGGTTGTAAGAGAGTGAAGGAGATGGTCATCGAGCCATATAAGGTAATGTTTGTTTTTCAGGGGGTGTGATTAAGGGTCCTTGGCGAGAAGAATTTCTCCGAAGATCTTAACGGTCCCCTTAAGTTTTTCCCTTTTTTCTGTTGTACCTCATTCCCCTTCTCTCTCTCCCTTCTCCGCCAACTGTAAATTAAAACGCCGAATAGTTCCCTTCAGGACCTATACTCAGTACAATTTCATATAGTTTTGGATCGCCAAGGGGCCTTTTTAACTTACCCTCTGGGAAAATTCGCTGGCAGTCCCGGGGAGAAAATTTTTCAACGCGACTGTCTGACGAGAGTTTTTTGCTCTCGCTTGTAATTGAAGCTTGCGCGAGTTATATATATGTTCGCTCGCTGGTGATTTGAATTTACTATGTGCCTCGTTGAAAATAATTACGCTACTCGAAATGTAGCCTTCACGCTCCTGTGTTCTCGAGTAAATCGCGTGCATCTACCACTATTTGATAAATAACGATTGCACGAAAGAGCAGAAATCATATGGATGGAGGGTCTGGATCAATGGTCATTCCAGCAATTCCTATGAGGACGGCTTCGCCTTCCAAAAGGCCGATAGTAGCCAGCTAGCGATAGTAGCCAGTCGGTGAGTGCCCCTACCAACCTGTTCCTGAGAGGTGCTCTTAACAACAGGGGTGCTCCTACGAACCTGCTCCTGAAAGGTGTTCCTAACAACAGGAAGGATTCCTAGCCGCCAGTGACCTGCAGAACATGCGGGAAAATAAATTCCGTCTTCATTATGGACAAACCTCCATGTTCACCTTTTCGAGCGTCAACCGTAGTTTGCATAAATAGACAGAACGATAATATGTAAGTTTTTTTTATTTAAATCATTGTAAAGCGATGTTGTTTTTTTCTTTTGTCTCGGAAAATCTAACCTTCATTTGGTAGATGTTTGCATTTATCTGTATAACCTTTTTAATTGTTAAAAGGTAGCTACCTACACCATTATTTTCTATTGTTAAAAATTAAATATCTTCTTTTCCTTAAAATTTGACTCTGATTTACTTGCTCATGAAAGTGTTGTGTTGTTTTCCTTCATCTAATGAATTGCTAAACCCCTTGTCTTGATCCTGCAATATTTATTCGAACCTGGGTGAATGGATTCCAATTTTGAATCAAAGGAAATATAAATTAAAGAAGAAAGGATCAAGACAGAATGGTGCCCTGACCACTGAAACAACACAGCATCTTTTGTGCTATTTTCTGATTTGCCATAATGATTTAATCGGAGTCAAAGTATTTTTGTAAAGTTGAGTATTCTCAAAAAACTTTAACTGAAATTTATTTTTCTGTCGTAGGGGTGACCTATAAAGTATATATATGTGTTTCAATTGATGATCAGTTAAAATTTTTCTCATTGTTTTTTGGTGTTACTATGGCTCATCCGGCAAGGGGCAGGGGAAGAAGACGTGCAGAAGGCACTCCCCATCTCACGTCTTATCTAAGCGTAATCCCTTTCTTCTCGGGTGAAGACCCAAATCAGTTTTTTTTTGAACTGGAAGCAGTATCTCGTCATGGTCAGTTGACAGATCAAGACCTTGTGTTCATAATAGAGGTCAAAATGAGGGGGGAAGCTGCAACTTTCCTTCGAGAAAATTTGCAAAAACGTGGCTTCACTACATACAACCAATACAAAAAGGCCATATTGGACCATTTTTCCAAAAAGGTGTCCCCCCATGAACATGCTCGCCAATTATTTTTGACATGGCAAAAACCCAATGAAAGCATCA